>NC_142573.1:7135000-7395000 GCF_041283825.1 Pyrus communis | reverse complement strand
CTAAACATGTGGAAGTGCACTACCACTTTATCAGAGAAAAGGTTCTACAAGAAGAGATTGAGATGAGACATGTCAAGACGAATGATCAAGTTGCGGACTTGTTCACAAAAAGTTTAAGTACAGGCAAGCTCGAAAATTTTCGCTAGCTGCTCAGCACAGTGCAAAGAATGAGAGCTAACGTTGAGGGGGAGTGTTGAGAATCAATGTTAGGTAGAATCAATGTTAGGTATGGTTGAGTGGAAAAAATTAGGTGCAATTAATGGGTTTTGTGTGGTAGCAAATAATCTTAGTTTAATTAAGTGTGTGGTGTAGCTTTCATTTGGTTTGCTATAAATACCCAAGTCCTCAAGCATTGTAGATCATCCAAGGAGAAACAAAGCCTAGAACTAAATAAGAAAAGCTTTGCTAATTAGTTTGTTTTATGAGCTTTCTTTAAGAGTGTGCTCTATTTTCTTCTTCTTGGGATCATTAGAGTTATCTTGTATACTCTTCTTATTCAACAGGAGGCAGAGAGAAATGGGAATTATACCTGGAAATAACAAGAAAAACCAGCGAGTACGACAATCTGTGAACACCATGCTTGGCAAGGGTAGAAATTTCATTGAATATTGAGATGAACATGATAAGATCCATATGCAAAATAAAAACAAAATACAGTATACTACAGTTCATAAAAACTTGCACTCAACTCCCCGTTCATAAAAACATAGAAAGAAAGTGTATTGGTTTGGTATAACCGAATAACCATGCGCAATAATGAGCTCATACTCATATTGAGAGATGTTCAAACATAATTGTACCAATCAATTATAAGAAGAAATACTCTACGCATATACTTTGAGTAACAGAAATTATACTAAAAAATTGAAATTATTATTGATTAAGCCCACCAAGGTTTCTCAATCACTTCGAATGTCAACTCATTGTTTGCAAAAGATATACAAAATAGTATATTAGTTGGGTTACTAAGAGTAATGCACTCTTACAGTCATTCTCACATGTTGAAAGACCAACAATCAAATTGTTGCACGTGCAAACAACTTGATTATACGAATCATATATAAGAGAAAGTACTATATAAGTATACTTCAAAGTAACAAACTTTATACGAAAACTCAAAATTATTATAGAGTAAGGACAACTATATTATACAATCAACTTTGAAGTGTTATCCATTGGTAAATTTTCAGTATTAATTCTATTGGGTTATCCATAAGAAATTAAGAATCCAAAATTGCATCAATTCTTAGTTCAAAGTCCAAACCAACAGCCAGTGTGCTTATGTGGTCTAGACCCAAACCATACAGTACAAAATTGAAAACTCCATAAAAATGATCCCTCGCTTATTTTATTTTATTTTTTATTTTTTTTTCAGAGGAACTACCCATTCGAGTTTCCGATCTACCACATTTGTGCAGTGTAACCCCTGTATATCTGGAGCTGGCCCGCAAAGAAGCCGGTGCTCTGCCGACCTAATGTGCACGAATTCTTCCTTGGTCAAATGCTTCATCTATTCATTTATTAGAAAAAGGGATTAAAACCCAAACCCACCCCCCATTTGAAATAAATCAAAATTAGGTTAACCAAGAAACGTATGCATCATCCAACCTGTTTAAAATCATCCTCATAATCACTGAGGTTTTAACTAATATCATCCAACCTGTTTCATTCATTAGGAAAAAAAAAAAAAAAAAAAAAAGATTAAAACCCAAATCCACGCCTATCTCCCTCTGTCTCTGCAGCCCATGCTTCATGGCATTCAATAATTACCCTCAACTTTAGAATAGATAATGTTGAAAACTAAATTTTGTCAGCACGGGATGCATAATTTTGAATACAGCAATGTGTGTGGTAATGATCAGTTGCCCATCATCTGGTTCAATTCTCAAAACTTAGATTTTACTGCAGAGGGAGACGACTTAACTTCAAATCTTAGAGTGATTGAGATTGATCTATCATAGCCATATTATTCTTTTGATTATTTTGAATGAGTTGAGATGCGTCTATAAAAGGACGTTGATTTCTGCATCCGTAATTATGCGAAAGCCATAAACACTTCCATAATCAGAAAACATAAGTTGTCATGGGAATGGAATCGCGCCGATCGAAGTTCATTTCTGTACGTTGTTTTACTTTGCTATTAATCATTGCTACTCAATTTTCTCTCTCTGTGCAGACGCAGACAATTTGTCACGACGATGAGCGCTCTGCCTTGTTGCAATTCAACGACAGCTTCACGATAGACGAGTCAGCTTCTGCACTTCCTTCTGCTTATCCAAAGTTTACATCTTGGACACCAGAAGGAGATGCTCAGAATCAGACAAGTGACTGTTGTTCGTGGGATGGTGTCGAGTGTGATGAGGTCTCTGGCCATGTTATTGGCCTTGACCTAAGAAGTAGCTGTCTCTATGGTTCTATCAACTCCAGCAGCAGCCTCTTTCAACTTGTTCACTTGCAGAGTCTTGACCTCTCAGATAACAACTTCAATTTCTCCCAAATACCATCAAGATTGGGGCATGATCTTGCGAGCCTAACGTATCTCAACCTTTCTCAGTCTTTTTTTTCTGGCGAAATTCCATCAGAAATTTCAATGCTATCCAAGCTCTCAACCCTTGATCTGTCAACCAGTCAGAAGTTTCCCGACCGTGAAAACATTTTGAAACTGACCAAGACCAACTTGATAAGCCTAGTTCAAAATGTGACCAAGAACATTGAACAACTTCATCTTGATTTGGTAGACATATATTCCACTCTGCCTGATGTTTTGGTCAATGCATCTTCTCTCATATCCCTCAGACTCGCTCAATGTGGGTTGTATGGGGAATTCCCAGTTGGTGTTTTCCACTTACCAAGCTTACAAGTTCTTCTTCTGTCCAACAATTTGAACCTAACCGGTTATTTTCCTAACTTCAACAAGACCAATTCCTTCAAGACATTGGATGTTTGGAACACGAAGTTCTATGGTCAATTGCCCTCTTCTATCGGAAACCTTCATTCCTTAAGTGTGCTAGAACTCTCATACTGTACCTTTTATCCTAGTCTTCCATCCTCACTCAAAAACCTAACCCAACTCAGTTACCTTGACATTTCCGCATTTTACGACTCTTCCGAAAACTTTTCCACAAGTCAATTAGCTTCTTATCCCTGGTTTTGGGTTGGAAAGCTAACAAACCTTTCCCACTTAGGCCTTGATCTTGTTAGAAGGGGAGAGTTCCCGACTTTTCTGGCTAACCTGACGCAACTCTCGTATCTATCCATGGAGAGTAATGAAATGACTGGTCCAATCCCTTCTTGGCTCATGAACTTGTCCCAACTAAGCTATCTTGACCTCAGCGATAACAAATTACAAGGAGAAATTCCTCAATCGTTCTTCCGATTACGAGATCTTCAAGTCCTTGACCTTTCCGATAACAACTTGAGTGGATTGGTTGAAATTGATCAACATTCTAAGCTCAAATCTTTAAAGAAACTTTTCTTATCATATAACAAGTTATCTCTGAATTTCAAAACCAATATGAGCGCTGCTTTTCCTAAGCTTCAGGTTCTAATGCTGGATTCGTGCAACTTGACAGAGTTTCCAGAATTTTTACATGATCAATACGAGTTGACCGACCTCGACCTTTCCAACAACAACATTCGGGGCCAAATACCGAAGTGGTTGTGGAATGCAACTAGAGAAACAATGTTGAATCTCAATCTTGCCAACAACTCTTTAACAGGGTTTGAGCAAGATCCAGGCACTTTTCCGTGGCAGAATCTGTTGTTCTTTTTTTCTCAGCCATAACGAGTTACAAGGATCACTGCCAAATCCGCCACAATCCATCATAATTTATGATGTTGCAGACAATTGTTATAGTGGAGAAGTATCACCGTCATTCTGCAACTTGAATGATCTGCATATTCTTGATTTGTCCAACAATAACTTGAGCGGCAAGCTTCCGCAGTGTTTGGGGAACTCCAGTAATCTTGGAAAACTGATTCTGGGGAACAATTCTTTTCACGGTGGTCTTCCTTCGTTATGTTCAACTGTAAATAGTAGTTTGGAATCGGTTGATTTAAGTTATAACCAGTTAGGGGGTAAGCTACCAAGGTCAATTGCCAATTGCACTCAGTTGGTGTTTCTCAACATTGCAAACAATCACATCAGCGACATCTTCCCATCTTGGTTGGGGGCACTTCCAGTCTTATGGGCTCTCATTTTGCGGTCTAATGGATTTCATGGCGTGATTGGTAACCCTGCAACAACCCATGAGTTCCCCAAGCTCTGCATAATCGATTTGTCTAACAATGATTTTTCTGGTATATTGCCATCAAACTACTTTGAGAGCTGGAATTCCATGAAATTTGTTGACAAAAGCACGGACATGTATTTTCAGAGCTCCTCGTCCATTGACTCACATGGACTTTTCACCCTTTTAACTGTTTCATTCTCGCTCACAATCTTTGGCAAAGGTGTTGTGCTGAAATATGAAAAGACCCCAAATCTTCTCAAACTGATAGATCTGTCAGGTAATAAATTTGACGGAGAGATTCCAGCAGGTGTTATTGGGAATCTAAGAGGCCTTGTTTTGCTTAACCTTTCGAATAACGGTCTCACCGGTCAAATCCCCTCATCGTTGGGGAACTTGAATATGCTCGAGTCATTAGATCTCTCCCACAACCAGCTCTCAGGAAGGATCCCCAGTAATCTGGCGCAACTCACTTTCCTTGCATCTTGGGATGTGTCCCATAATCTTCTTTGGGGGCCAATACCAGTTGGCAAACAATTTGACACATTCGAAAACGATTCATACGAAGGAAACTCGGGTTTGTGTGGAAAGCCTTTGTCAAGGAAATGTGAAGCGCCGCCACCACCATCAGCCGTGGAAGAAGATGAAGACTCTGGGTTCGAAATTGGACTAGATTGGTATGTGGTTCTGCCAGGAGTTGTCAGTGGTCTAATAGTTGGGGTGGTTGCTGGGAATACACTGGCAAACAAGAAGCGTGAATGGTTTGTCGAGAAATTCAGCAGGAGGCGGCAGCCAAGACGCACGAGGAGGAGGAGGGGATAAAGTGCTTTTTAGTCCTTGTAAATTTGATCTCCATGTTTAGTTGTTGTTTAAGTTGTTCTGGGGTTGAGTCTGTTGCATTTTGTTATCCTTTACAATTCATAGATGTAATACATGTTACCGCGGGTCTCCGAAATGACCCGTGCGTTTGTAATATATTATTGGGCAAAATAATGAAACACGTGTTTGTGATACATAACAAATGTACACATGTGATCACCACATGTATGATCAAAATTGGACATGTATAATTTTGGGTTTTTTGGGCCCAACGTGAGATTTGGTGTTGGTTTGTGCAGTGGCTGCCACAGCCCATTGAAGAGGTTCAAGGCCTGAAAGGCCGCATGCCCTTTTTGCCCTCTCTGCATTCCAAATCCAACGGATGGATTGAAAAAGGCATGGGTCTTTTGGTCATTCTGCGTTGGGGTGTCCGGGAGGGAGGGAGAGAGAGAGAGAGAGAGAGAGAGAGAGAGAGAGAGAGAGAGAGAGTGGGAGAGGTTAGTATGCTAGTGCCCCAATGTTTGATTCGGTGACTGGGAGGGTGACAGTGAGAGAGAGAGAATGGGTCGTCACGATTTCGGGGAGAGAAACAGAGAGGGAAGGGTGGGGATGGTGAACAGGCCCCGAGCATGGTCCTCCTGAGTCCAGGATTCTGATAAAAAATCAAATTTTTATTATTTCTTGCATTTATATCTGCTGGCATGTGGTGATTGAGAGGCCAAAATTATTTTACAAATCTTTTTGTACTGTTTGGTTAGGTTAGGCAGCATGGTCTTGTGTTTTTTTTAATCGATTTGGGGATTTTCTAGCCTTGTATTTATTTGTTTGCTCTCTGTTCTTCAAATTATCAAACACTCTCTCTTTGTTTCTCAGGAAAATACTTCAATTTTCTGGTAATCTTCTCCCCTCTCTGTAAATTATGAATTTAATTGTCTTCTCTATATAAATCGATTCATACATAACACGCTGCATGTTTGAAATTCCAATAACCTTCTAAAGAGGATTTTTATGTTCATTTTAACTGCAATTCGTATAATTTAGGAGGATAGTTTGATATAGCAGTGGTCATGGGAGACTTCGTTTCGTTTATTAGATTAGCCAATCTCCCTGAAGAGGTGAAGAAGGAACTTGAAGATCCTCATAGTGGGTAAGGCAATTTGGTCCTGTCCTTATGTTTTGATTTCTCTTAAGCCACCAGAAAACATCAATTTGGCCGCTAGCCGCACGGATGTATTCCTTATCTTCTTCTTACCCGCCATGTATTAGGTACAGTTTTGGATGGAGTCGTGGAAAAGAGAAGCTGAAATCTCGAAAGCCTGGTATCACCTTGTATTCTTTTGTTTTATAGTTTGTTTTGTCAGAAACTCTAAGAACAACTTACGATTTGCTTAGTGAAATGACTGTTATTTTACTCCTTTTCGTTTGCGTTTTGTTTTTGCAGATACGTTGAAAGGCTAATTTTATGCAAATTCAATATTAGACAAGCGTACAACAGACGAATCTCTAATTTAAAGGTAAAATTGTATAGGAGCATGAATGTCATATGGCTCAGACCAATAATTGTATGGCCAAACTGTTGTATTTGTCGGTTACTAATAATTAGCATTCCCTATAAGGTTGTATAAAGTTGGCCAGGCCAAATTTTATTTATGCTGGGATATATTTTGGCAGCATTAACCTATTTGAAAACTTAGATTTGCACAAACACAACATAATCTTTGCGAAAGCATGTATTTGACTGACATTATTTCATATATATTAACAGATAAGCAATGCTCTAGCGGGTGCCGACATAAAAGACTTGATGAGGAAGCTATCAAAATTTATTTATGACGAAGAGAAAGCTCTTGAGATGAGGTTTTTTTTTGTTCCCTGTTTCATCTTTGTTTTAAGCAATGAGAAAGGTCAAGTTTATGATAGTTTCTAGATATGTAGATTGAGAAATTAATCATTAAACTAAGATTTTACACGCACTTCCAAGGCCATTGTGTGTGGGTTGTACTTTATCTTTAGTCTGCTGTTTGTTCAATCCCGTATATTTGGAGCAGATATTTGTATCCCGAGCCTTACCCAGAGGAGAATTTGGAGTTAATTCGTTCTCGGAATATTCGGTTACATCTTTTTGGTAAATTCACGTATGTGAGTTGTATTTGATCTTGATAATGGATGTATGTTTACGTGAGCGAACACATTCGCAAATTCGTGAATTTGGAGCAGATACTTTATTTGTAAGTGGGCGCATGAGCTCATCCCCCAAAGGGGGACACCAGTGTTGCCATAAAGTTTTTAGGATAATGCTTGTGTTCGCCTCGTTGGAGAACTTACTTGTCCCTCCACTTACGATTAATGTATCTCTACAGTATGAACATTATAATTGGAATCGTTCATTCTCTTTATCATAATCATATCTACAAAAAATTCAGAGATTCAGAGATTTTGTAGTCATCCATTCATGTAAAGCGAATCAACGGTTTTAGTAACAAGTAGCATCTTCATGATTAACTGTTTATTTGTTTTATGCATATGAATGGTTAAAAGATTTCCAAATTGAATAATTTTTTTGTGTGCATGATCTTTGATAATAAAGATAATAAACGGTTTCGATTATGATGTTTGTATGGTGAAGATACGGTAATAATAAGTGTTAATAATAAGTGAAGAGGCAAGTAGTTATTTTACATTTGGTTGAGGTGATATTCAGGTTACTTTAAAAAGTTGAAAGCAGATAGTATAATAAGGGCATAAGTCAAATAGATCAAGGTTTACTACCATTTGTATTAGAAGGGTGGTTAACCTTCCAGTTATATTTTCAGGTGAGGGAAGGAAGTAAGACAAATGAAAGAGAATGCATCAAACAAACAAAAAAATTTAAGGTGTGTATAACTTAATGTTTTCCAGTTATATTTTCTAAATCTAACTTTTATTTTAAGATATTCGATATTATCTACATTAAAGAGTGGGTGAGTGGGCTAAACCTCACATTTGGCTAGTCGATAATTTGAATCTGCAGTTGACGAAAATTGAACTTAAGACCTCTCACTTATAATTAAGAATAGTACTATTAGACCTTATTATTGACATATTCTAAACTTAACTTTGAAGTGTAAAAATATTTTCTCACCTTCTTCCTCAACTTCTCTCTTCATCTCTCATTTCTCATCTCTAACAAAATTCCCCAGATTTAAAATGATATAGTTATCAATAAATAAGCCCCGTGGTGGGAGTACGTTGCGTGTAGAGAAACCGACTGCCTAGAAGTAAGAATCTAACAAAGAGTGGGAAGTTGAAAGGATACGAACAACGAAGTAGAAGAGTTATGCTGGTATGGATTTTCATTTATGTTGCAGAACTATAGCGGATATACTCCCCACATAAATAAAATACTCCTCATATACACCGAGTTCAAATCCTTCTCTCCTCAATTTATATTACTTTAAAGTAAAATATCGCTTGTAGGAGAAACTACCGAATACATTTGATGTAATTTGGCTGTTAAGGTTTGAGTGGCATTAGCATATCAGATTGTGGTTCAAGCTTAAAATCTTCAATTTTCTTTCAATTCTTGACATTACATAATCGATCCAAGCAATATATATATTCTACCCAATCCAATCTCGAAATCTATGAATATCAATTTAAAGCCAATTTGGCAAGTGTGAGAGATATGAGGGATGCTGATGCATTGACCAAGATACACACACACACACACACACACGGGAAGAATGTGGCTATCCAACCAAGAATAAGTTGTTTTATTTTATGTTGGTCACTGAATTGCAACAAGGCGGAGCTCTCTCTGAAATGGAAAGTGTCTGCATAAATTAAAAACAATGAGTAGCATTGAGTAAAAGCAAGGTATTAATACAACTAATAGAACAAAAGTTACACCCCGAGGATCCCGTCCTAGGGCCATGACTGTTTATTTCCTGATTATATTTGTTTTTCGCTCTCATGTAATGGAGTGGTGGTGGTTGAAGTTTACTTTTTGTACATTGTTTTACTTTTTGTAAATTGTTTAATTTTTCGAGTGAAAAAAGATTTTCAAAGTAGGAAGGGCAATCCATCAATCTGCACCTCTTCGAATGTATATGAAGAAAGTTGAGGTTCTATTTTAAAATCAATTGATAATATAGAGAGTAGTTTAACTTCATATAATCTCTTGCATAGTTTGGTCATTTACCAATGTGGAACTTTGTCCTCACATTTTCACACGTCCCTCGCTGTTTATTTGATTTATACTGAATCCTAATTATATTTGTTTTTGCTCTCACTAGAAAAATGGCCCACGTGTTGCAGCGGGTTCTAATTACGTAATGCATTTTCAATTGGATTAATCTAGAAAACGCATTTTCAAAGTAGCTTTACAAATTGAATCTCTCAAATTCTCTGTTTCCATTACTGTTAAACTACTTTCCATTAGCTTTACAAATTTGTGAGATTCAGTAGTTCATTAGAATTTCTAGAGATTAAGTAGTTCATTAGAATTTCTCACAATTAAATAGTTCATTAGAATTTCCCACAATGAAAACTTCTCGTCGAAAATGAATGAAACACATTGAGGGTTTCACTTTCCTAAACCCTCATTGTGTTTCATTCGTTTTCATTCCCCCAATTAAACTGATAAACTAATTCACACAACCTGAGTTTCAAACCAACCTAAGCACAGATTCAAACCCGAGTTTCAAACCAAATTATATAATGTTAATATACTTTTGATTAGCTTTACAAATTTGTGAGATTAAGTAGTTCATCAGAATTTCTCCCCAATTCTAATGAAAACTTCCTGTCGAAAATGAATGACTTCAACTTAAAACATAAAATGTTGATTGACCCAATCTTAGTATTAACCCCCAAATCAAATTCCTTTGTTTGTGTTTTATCTCTTTCCTTTATTCCAAATTGACATAATTCCAGATAAAAAGCCTCAAAGAATCTAAACCTTCCTTTAGATGAATTCTATGTGTGCATGTTCCCAATAAAACAGAATGTTTAACCATCTTTCTAATAAAACAAACTCCAGTTGCTTGAGCTGTCACATTCTGGCCCGAGGCGGATCACTTCCCGGGCCCGCTTCACCACCGTAGCATGATATTGTTCGCTTTAAGCCCCTACCATGCCCTCACGGTTTTGTTTCTGGGAACTCATACGAGAACTTCCCGATGGGTCACCCATCTTGGGAATGCTCTCGCGCGCTACTCGCTTAACTTCGGAGTTCCCACGGAACCCGAAGCCAGTGAGCTCCCAAAAGGCCTCGTGCTAAGTAGGGATGGGAATATACATATAAGGATCACTCCCCCGGGCGATGTGGGATGTCACAATCCACCCCCTTAGGGGCTCGACGTTCTCATCGGCACACACGCGACCAGGGTTAGGCTCTGATACCAAATTGTCACATCTCGGCCCGGGGCGGATCACTTCCCGGGCCCGCTCCACCACCGTAGCACGATATTATCCGCTTTAGGCCCTGACCACGCCCTCACGGTTTTGTTTCTGGGAACTCACACGAGAACTTCCCCATGGGTCACCCATCCTGGAAATGCTCTCGCGCGCTACTCGCTTAACTTCGGAGTTCCCACGGAACCCGAAGCCAGTGAGCTCCTAAAATGCCTCGTGCTAGGTAGGGATGAGAATATACATATAAAGATTACTCCCCTGGGCGATGTGGGATGTCACATCTTCAATGAAAGGCCAACTTTATTTTTTCATTCCCCCAATTAAACCGATAAACTCACACAACCTGGGTTTTAAACCAACCTAAGCACAGATTCAACCATTACGCAAAAACAGCAAGCAATGCAAACCATTAAACACATGCAATTTATATATGTAATACCTATTTGCACATTATTATGAATGTCCATTGCATGGTTTAGTTCAAATCCTCCAACCTCATACACAACCCATAAGAGCCATTCGGAAACCAAAACAAACCCCCCTTGCAATTTAGCTCACTAATCCAATTGAATCAAAACAAATTCAATCAGGAAACAGAAAGTTAAGAACATCCCAAAAACCAAAAGAAACCCACTTGTAGTTTTAACTCACTAACCCATCGAATCAAAACAAATTCAGTTAGAGAAACAGTCCAAAATCATATATATATATATATATATATATATTATCTAAATGTAAACCAATTCTTAGCTAATTAACTGAGTATACCAAAGAATCAAATTAAATACAAATTCTTAAACTTTGGCATCCCAATAATCAAATAAGGAAAAACAACAATGTGTGTACTGCATGTGTGAGTGAATGTGCTGCATAAGTGTGTGAGTGTATATTGTATTGCCGAGGAAAACCAACAATACCTTCCAAGTGATAAAAAAAGGTATAAGCGTGAGTATATATTGTATGTGTTGTGTATGTATAAGTGCATGACAGTGTTTGTGTGACACTGCATATGTGTGTACTGTGTATGTATATAAAATGTGTGTGTAAGTGTAGGTAAGTGTGTGTTCTCTGTGCGGATAAGTGTATGTGATGTGTGTGAGTGTATATTGTATCTGTATGCAGTGTGTATAAAAAGTTAACAGTAAGGTAAGGCATATACCAAATCATTTAGTTGGAATATACATAAAATTATAGTAGGGTAAGGCAACAATGTAATCAAGCTACGGAATATATATAAAATAATGACATCACCAACTTTACTCCTCAACAATGTAATCAAGCTAACAGATTTTAAAATACTTAATTACTTATTCCTAAAGAGATGCAAAATTACAGTAGGGTAAGGCAAATACCAAATCACTTAGTCGGAATACACGTAAATTTTACTCCTTATAAAAAGAGAGAAAAAAAGTATATATAAAGAATGAGGAACACAAACCTATCCAAACAATAAAGATTTTGTAATAGGTAATAGCTTGCAAAACACCAAAAACTAATAGTTAGAAAAATAAAACATATATCAAGAAGATGAGACGAATTTGTGAGTAAAAAACTCATAATTTATAGCTATATTAAAGCATAAACATTCATGAAAACTCATAATTTATAGCTAAAAAGCACAAAGTATTTTTGCGGAAATATAAAGATCCCTTTTGTGCCCCAAACTGTCCTCTCTTAGCCTTCCTCCATCTTTACGTGTGAATTTTTTTTTTTTTGTGATGTTGGAATTTTGATCTATGGAGTTTAAGGCTCTGAAATATAGTATGATTTCAGAACATTTGACAATTTAGTTGTAAGCAGGAAAGTTAATAACCATGGTGGGCATATGAGAGAAAGAGAGTGAGAGAGAGAGAGAGAGAGAGTAGAAGCTCGGGAGGTTGTAGGTGGAGCCAATGTATCCCATATAACCACATTAAACGTGGATGCGAATGTAAATTTCCGAGGCAATGTTTAAGAAACTTAGAAGATAGATTATTATGCATTAATTGATTGATGCACACACAATAACAAATGGTTGGATTATGACTCTTTTCAAGCAAGCAAAGAGATAAAAAATAACAATCATTCAGGAAAAAAAATGAGCAAGAAGACAGATTCAGCGAAAAACCAACATCAACTTTTTGCAACCAAACAGAGGAATCCCAACAAAAAACAATGGTCCTTGACGTAAGAAAATGAACTCATCGGCCCAACAGAAGCCTCCAGCACTAATCCTAAAACACCTTTGCTTCTTAAACCTTCAATCACTACCTTTGCATGTTCGATTGCTCTGTAAAAATTAGAGAGAATAAGAGTTTGTGTTCGAACACAGTATCAGGAGAATTGAAAAAACAGACTCTGTAAACCTCACAAATGGGGTGAGATCCTCTCCGGATCATTCTCTCAGGATCCGTTGGACCAAGCCAATCAAACTTGATATTGGGGTTAGGAACAAAATATTTTTTAACTTTCCATTTGATTCTTTGCAGCAGCAGCCATGGAAAGGCCATATGCATCTGCATCCATGGCTACTTCTTAGACATCTGCATGGCTCAAGTATTTTTCGAATTCTTGCTGACCACAATTACAATTTCGAATCTGAAGCTGTATGAAATAAATAGAGTTTGTAAACACAAAAGATTTGAAAACGATTTCTCAACTTTTTAATCAGATGAGGCAGGCATGGGTTTCAAATCTCAATCTCTCTCTCTCTCTCTCTCTCTCCACCCTTCAGCGTCCTCCTCTTTGGCAAGTGATTGGGTTGATAATTAATCTTGGGCTTAATCAAAGGAAGCCCAGTTGTGCAAATCCTTTGTTTTGGGCTAGTGGCTGCTTTGGTGAAGGCGCCGGCCCACATAATATTAAAATGATGGTTCAGGGCGGCTAATAGGCAGCAACCCTACACCTAGGCTGACCAAAGGTATGGGGTAGTAGGACTCAGATCCTCTCCGGATCATTTCCGTGAGGATCCTCCTAACCGATTAATATCAACCGTTGATACAAATCCAACGGCCAAATTATTTTCACCTCTTTCTCTCTCTTTCCCTCGACTCTTTTCTTTCTCCCTCACTTGGAAGCACCCACCACCACCACACCTGCATCTTCTCAATCTTCTTCAGCCCCCGCCCTCTCCAATTAAATTCCTTGTTAGCTTTTGTATTTCTTATCTCTGAATTTTAATTTTTGCAGTATGTTCAATGATATTTTTGTAGGTCCTTTGAATTCAACAGGAAGAGGAAGAATTTGCAGCAGGGGAGGTTGGGGTAGGAGAAAGCCGGAAAGGGTTGCTGGGTTGTGAGACCACTAAGTTCAATGATTCAAGAGCTGTCAAGTTCCCAAGAGACAAGGTTATGAGACCACTAAGAGTGTTGTTGGAGAGGTTCAGCAAATGAAGGCCTCTTAATTTCCCAATGATACCTACTGGAATCTCTCCTTCAAGTCTATTGCTTGATAGATGTTACAACCCGTCTATAATTTTACTGTATTTTATTTTTTTGAAAAATGTTAAATGATCAAAATGCTCTTAGATGGTATGTGTCAATTTTCATTTATTTAGTATTCAGGACACGTATGAGATATTAATTAGTATATTACTCATCATTACAAACGATTGAGTACATGGTAGCGAAAATTAGAACTTGGAACCAGGAAGATTTTAAAAAACAAGTATCAATCATTTTATTTAAAGTGGAGGAAAAAGATAATATCACGGGATATAAAATATTAATGATAGAATAAAATAATAATAAAATAAGAAAGAGAGGAAGGGTGGAGAACCATCGAGAAAAGAAAGAAGGGAAAACGGAAGGGGAGAGGCCATTTTCTTCTTCTTCCTCCTTTGCTCACTTCACCCCTTGCAAACTATTTTCAACATAACTTCCTCATACGATAATGAAATCACACGAGGCCGGAAGCTATACTTTCGTAACACAGCCGTCTTCAATCTGATACCATACCCACCCTTTGAAAACGGGTGTACAAAGAAAACGAGGCCCAAACATATGGACGTTTTCCGGCGACTTTCCTCCGATTTCGGCCGACCCCGCTGGAACCTGGCCTCGACCCAAGTGAAAATAATGATTCTTTCCCCGTGGGCTCTCCTATTGCGTAAGTTTTTCCCAAGGTATTAACTTTCAGTTTTGGGATCAGTTCTTGAATTTGAATTTGAATTTGGTATTCTGTATGAATATTTGAGATGATACTCGTTGTATAGTTTAGGAGTTGAATCGAACTGGGCAATAAGGATTGCCCCCGTGGTGATAAAATATTCAGAAAATTGCCCTTGTAGTAAAAAAAATTAGGATTTAAACCCTTGTGATGAAGGTTATTAGCAAATTTGTGAGATTTCTGTTAAACTTCAATTAAATGTAGGGATAAAAGTGTCCAACCACTCTTTATTTTTAGCCTTCTTCTCTCTTCCCTCTTTTTGTCTTTTGTTGTGCCTTCTTCACTCTGCACTGCTGAGATTCACAAGTCCATCGTAAGCTCTGTAAAACACATAAATATATGGAGGGCATTATGACGTTTGTTTTTCTTTTGAATTGTATAAGAGTAAACCAGAGTAACAAACAAAATATAAAAAAGTTAATTGTTCCAAAAAAATAAACCTAGACTTAAGCTACTGCCGCTGAATCGGTGAATCTCTCTCATCCCATCTCATGCTCCGGTTTGGTAATTGCTTCAGCTGAGACGAAGAAGAAGAAGAAGAAGAAGAAAAGCAGTCAGCCAGCCACTGCCACTGCCTGCAAGCAATTTTTCATAAACTTGTAAGAAGAAGCAGAAAAACAGTCAGCCAGCCACTGCCACTGCCTGCAAGCAATTTTTCATAAACATGTAATTCTTCTGTCGTCATTTGTCGTCACTCTCTTCTTCTTCTTCCTTCCGGGCTGCCAGTGGTGCCGATGCAGAGGGCGGTGCTGCTGAGGCGCTCGAGGGCGAGCTAGCGCTTGCAGACAAGGGAGCAGGCATCACGGCTGGGCTTGGAGTCAAGCTGCCAGAAGACCTCGACGATCAGCTCGCGAGGAGACACATGTTGATCCGATCGTGGCCTTGCATTGCACCGTGGAGGTATAATTACACAGACACAGAGAGAGGAAGAGAAGGCAAGCAGAAATAAAGTGTGGTTGGACATTTTTATCCTTATACTTAACTGAGTTTAACATAAGTTTGTTTTTTGGGTTAATTTTGCTAATAATCTTCATCAAGGTTGAAATCCTAATTTTTTTATCACAATCCTCCAATACCTTATCATCAAGGAGACTATTAATCCGATTTGATCAAATATTAATAATAGAATAAAATAATAATAATAAAATAAGAAAGAGAGGAAGGGTGGAGAACCATCGAGAAAAGAAAGAAGGGAAAAAGAGAGAAGGGGAATTTGGTGTGGGAAAAAGGAAGGGGCGAGGCCATTTTCTTCTTTCTCCTCCTTTGCTCACTTCACCCCTAACAAACTATTTTCATCATAACTTCCTCATACGATAATGAAATCACACGAGGCCGGAAGCTATACTTTCGTAGCACAGCCGTCTTCAATCTGATACCATACCCACCCTTTGAAAACGGGTGTACAAAGAAAACGAGGCCCAAACATATTGGCGTTTTCCGGCGACTTTCCTCCGATTTCGGCCGAACCCGCTGGAACCTGGCCTCGACCCAAGTGAAAATAATGATTCTTTCCCCGTGGGCTCTCCTCTAGCGTAAGTTTTTCCCAAGTTGTTAACTTTCAGTTCTGGGATCAGTTCTTGAATTTGAATTTGGTATTCTGTATGAATATTTGACATGATACTCTTTGTATTGCTTAGGAGTTGAATCGGAACTGGGCAATAAGGATTGGTTGCATATTTAGGGAAGAACCTTGAACTCCTAACCTCAACTTGGTTCTCTTTAGAAATGTAAGAGTTGGGTTTGTTTTATAAGTATTAATGTTATTACAGAATCGAGGCCAGATATATTTGAATATTTTGTGTGCCATATTTGTCCTACCCCTGAAGAACAATGCTGAATTTGTATGTGTTGTAGCCTAGGTTTGTGTAGATAATTAGAGTTCTAAAACTACTAAGTGGTTCTATATTTTCCCATGGCATTGTCAGATGCTGATGCTAAATACTTGATTGGACAATGCTATTACTAGAGTAGTATATGACTCTTGGTTTTGATCTTTGATTTATTACTAGTTACGAATAATTATTCGAATGTTATCGTTTAGGGATTGCATGTTATTCTATGGCCTGAGAACTAGTTCCTTGATATCAAACATTGTACCTATTCTCTAGTTGAATATAACTATGTTCTGAATTCAAGACCAATTTCATATGGCAGGTCAGGTTCTTGTGGTTTGTTTGGCATGCTTATTTGATTAACTAGTGCAAATAAATGTTATCAAATTTAGTGAAGTTATAAATATACTGGATTCTATGTGAGGTGGTTGCTTTCAAACTATTATATGCTAAATACATAACTACTTATACAGAGAAAATGTAGGCAGCTAGTTTTATCTGCCAATATATCAAATTATACGTATCTTCCTCGCTCAATTTCATTATATACTCCAATTAGATTAGTTCTAACGAACCATTTTATTTGCTATAACTAGTCCAGCTAGTTATTATTAGATTATAGTTATATTATTGCTTTTATATGTACTATTGGGTTTGTATTTTGGTATACGATTTGAAAGGGGTATGCTTATAGTAGTTGATTACAATTATATCTAAAGTATATTGGTTAGTAATGTCATGGCTGGTATAGATATCAATAGTTGACAGATCCAATGTGGTGTGATTACTATTCGATTAAGTTCTTCACCTTTACACGTATCATGTTGTTTGCTTAAATGGTAGAATGATGTCCCATTAAACAAAAATATCTATACGCATGCCTATACTGAAACCAAAATCAAGTTGATGATTCACGTTCTGAAGCTATTATATGTATATATGTCTCATTTGCCTAGACAAGCTATACAAAGAAAGCATACAGTTTTTAATAGTTATTCTGATTACATGTATGTATTAATGTCTTGCAGTAGTCATAGGAGTTTATTGAACTGGTGAACTACGAATGGTTTGATCCCTTCTTAGGGTACGTAGGCAGTCTAACGCTAAAGTTAGATGCAGCCATAAAATAAAAGAAAATGACTGCATGGTTAAATCATTGATTGTGTTGTGGTCTTGTCTCAGAGGCAAGACATGATAGATAAATAGGAATGTGGTGATGTCACGTGTCGATCTTAGACGTATGTCGGGATCAGGGTGTGATAATAGATCTATAAGTCTCAGAAGATAAGAGGTCTTCAAATATTTCAACTCAACCCCCTTGGCAAGAATTGTGATCTTGTATTGATAGATATAAGTGGCATTAGTTGCGTTGGTCGAAGAGACTTGAAAATAAGTTTGATTGGTTTCATTAACAAATTTCATGAAATTCCAGTTCTCCAAGTAGTTAGAAGGCAACATACCGGAAAAAGCATTGTGAGATAGATCAATGATGCACATGTTTGGGAACTCATGGTTAGTTGCAAGCTTCCCAATTATTCCATGAAATTCATTATGACCCAAAATGAGAGCCTTTAACGCTGGTAATTCCTCCAACTGAGTGCAACGGGCCAAAAATCTACCATCCTCAAACTATTTTTATTTGGACATAGTTGAGGAATATCTCCGTCAATGATTAATTTTATAATCATTGTTTGCAACATCATAAGTCATGATTGATTGGGGTGGAATTGGCAGTGAACCTTGTAACAAGTTGGACGTCATTTCAAAAAACAACATATGTTTCCATGGAAGAATGAGTGGATTCTGGTCAAATGACTCGATGCCCGTTAAGAAGTTATTCGATAGACCCAAATTCAACGTTCTCTAGATGCAATCCAGAACCATTTTGGTATTTGGCCATAAATATTGTTGTCAGAAAGGTGAAGATTGTACAACTCGTCCTGGTTTTAGAAAAACTCAGTAAACTTTGTTAAGTTGCATGAATCCAACCACAGAAGTTGACACCTTGGAAGAGTAGCATTCCAATTGGGTTTAATTTGCAGAGAAAATTGGTTGAACGATAACCGAAGTGCCTTTAAACTCTTGAGGTTGGAAGGCTGAACAAATTCAACTCATCCTCTCAACTTAATTAAGGGAAAGGTCCATATCAGTTAATTGGGTCAAACTCCTTGTAACCCAAGATGGGATTTAACCAGTTTGTTCATTAGAACCCAAGTCTAGTTCTGTAAGTTGAGACAAGTTAGCAAGAAAACATGGGAATTTTCCCGTTAAGTTGGTATGCGCAAGGCCCAAATGAACAAGTTTGGTTAGCTTTCCAACCCAAGACCTGGAATAATCAGATGCTAACGATTGGTCTGTCTTTGTGAAAATGTCTTTTCCAGGCCAATACAAGCGACCATAAAATGAAGAAATGTTAAGGTAAAAGAGCTGAGTTAGGTTTCTGAGTGAAGATGGAACATTGGGATCAAAATTACAATAGTAGATGCCAAATATAGTTAAGAAACGAAGATTTCCGATGCCAAATATAGTAAGGTCACGGCCTAATCTTGATGGTATTTGAGACAAACTGAAGTGGTTATCTGAGAGATCAAGCCTTTGCAAGTGCACAAGTCGGAAGAGGCTACTGTTGCAGTTGATAAAACCATAGAGACAACAGCTGCCGAGTTCAAGGCCAATGACATGGCCAGACTCTTTATCGCACTCAACACCATCACCCGAACAACAGTTACTCTGATGAATGATGAAGTTTCCATTTTAAAATTGTAAAAATAAAAATAAATTAAAAAAAAAATTAAAACGGTAGTTGGAGCTCTCATCGGAGTCGGTTCCTTTCCCCACCTCTTCCATACATCTCCCTTCTGACGCTAGGCTGAACTCATGTTTCACTAATACTTTTCCACTAATTCATATTGCTAAAATGCTAAACTACCTACCTTTGGTAAAGTCTTGAACCAAATTATACCCCCTTGACTATAACGACAAACACTAATCCCTTGAGAGTGTTAGTCCTACTGATTAATTAAGTCTTATAGTCTTGAATCATATTTTCTCAATGAATGATGAAATTTTGAAAAATGACAACTTTTTTCGTCGTCGTGGGGAAGTTTTTGAGTCCATACAAGGGAAAAATAATTGAGTAGCATCGAGTAACAGCAAAATTAAACAATATACAAAAAGTAAATTTTGACCACTGCCACTCCATTACCATGGCAATTTTGTTTTATGTTTAAAGGGAAGTCTATGGCCCTCACATAAGAGAAATACTAAGGGAAGTCGATGGCTCTTCATGAACTGTCTGCCATCTTATATTTTTAGCACAATGTTTTATAATGTTGGCACGAAAATTGATTAAACTGTGAGGTGACAGAGAGTTTATTAACGTCATTCATGTTAGTCTCATTAGCATTTCCCTCCCATAATTGTGGAGAATCAATGTCATTCATGTTAGTCGAACTTAAAATATTTTACAAGTGAAGAAAGATTTTTAAAGTAAGAAAAGCAATCTATCGATCTGTGCCCCTTCGAAGGGATGTATAAACCATTTGGATCTTATTAACCAAATAGGCGATCTATATTGAACAAAATTTGTTGAAAGTATATTTGATTTCCCCTCCTCTTCCATCTCCCTTCTAGTCGTATGCATAATGCATGGACTCTTCCATTAATTTCCTTGGTGTTTATCAAGCTGAACTCATGTTCCACTCATACTTTTCCATTAATTCATATTACTAAAATGCTAATCCATCTACCTTTGGTTTCTCCCACTTTTCAGGCCTAAAGTCTTTGTTGGAACCAAATTACACACCTTTGACTGTCACCTCAAACATTCTCCTCAATAACATTAATAATTATTTACCTTTGTTTTGTACCAGTTTAAAGGCTTGAACCAAATTACACGCCCTTGACTATCATCACAAACATTCTCGTCAAGGGATTAGTGTTTGTCCCACTATTAATTAAGACTTATAATCTTGAACCATATTTTTGCCCAACTCGATGAATGATGAAATTTGAAAAATAATAACTTTTTTCGTCATCATGGCAAAGTGTTTGTATCTATACAAAGAAAAAACAATTGAGTAACATCGAGAAATAGCAAAATTAAATAAGCTCATTTTTAACTATGCCTCCTAAAACTTTATTTTGATCTCGTTTTGCCCATTGTAATTAAAAACTTGCACTTTACTATCTGAAACTCAGAATTCGTTCCACTTTGACTTGTGGGCTATTTCTTCCTTTTAAACTCATTGGGACCATGTCTTTTCCAGGCCAATGATGTGGCCAGACTCTTTATCGCACTCAACACCATCACACGAACAACAGTTACTCTGATGAATGATGAAGTTTCCATTTTAAAGTTGTAAAAAAAAAAAAAATTAAAACGGTAGTTGGAGCTCTCATCGGAGTCGGTTCCTTTCCCCACCTCTTCCATACCATCTCCCTTCTGACGCTAGGCTGAACTCATGTTTCACTAATACTTTTCCACTAACTCATATTGCTAAAATGCTAATCTATCTACCTTTGGTAAAGTCTTGAACCAAATTATACGCCCTTGACTATAACGACAAACACTAATCCCTTGAGAGTGTTAGTCCTACTGATTAATTAAGTCTTATAGTCTTGAATCATATTTTCTCGATGAATGATGAAATTTTGAAAAATGACAACTTTTTTCGTCATCGTGGGGAAGTTTCTGAGTCCATACAAGGGAAAAATAATTGAGTAGCATCGAGTAACAGCAAAATTAAACAATATACAAAAAGTAAATTTTGACCACTGCCACTCCATTACCATGGCAATTTTGTTTTATGTTTAAATTGAAGTCTATGGCTCTCACATAAGAGAAATGCTAAGGGAAGTCGATGGCTCTTCATGAACTGTCTGCCACCTTATATTTTTAGCACAATGTTTTATAATGTTGGCACGGGAATTGATTAAACTGTAAGGTGACAGAGAGTTTATTAAAAGTTCCATTTTTGATATAGTCTCCTTAGCATTTCCCTCTCATAATTGTGGAGAATCAACGTCATTCATGTTAGTCGAACTTAAAATATTTTACAAGTGAAGAAAGATTTTTAAAGTAAGAAAGGCAATCTATCGATCTGTGCCCCTTGGAAGGGATGTATAAACCATTTGGATCTTATTAACCAAATAGGCGATCTATATTGAACAAAATTTGTTGAAAGTATATTTTGATTTCCCCTCCTCTTCCATCTCCCTTCTAGTCGTATGCATAATGCATGGACTCTTCCGTTAATTTCTTTGGTGTTTATCAAGCTGAACTCATGTTCCACTCATACTTTTCCATTAATTCATATTGCTAAAATGCTAATCCATCTACCTTTGGTTTCTCCCACTTTTCAAGCTTAAAGTCTTTGTTGGAACCAAATTACACACCTTTGACTGTCACCACAAACATTCTCCTCAATAACATTAATAATTATTTGCCTTTGTTTTGTGCCGGTTTTAAGGCTTGAACCAAATTACACGCCCTTGACTATCATCACAAACATTCTCGTCGAGGGATTAGTGTTTGTCCCACTATTAATTAAGACTTATACTCTTGAACCATATTTTTGCTCAACTCGATGAATGATGAAATTTGAAAAATAATAACTTTTTTCGTCATCGTGGCAAAGTGTTTGCATCTATACAAAGAAAAAACAATTGAGTAACATCGAGAAATAGAAAAATTAAATAAGCTCATTTTTAACTATGCCTCCTAAAACTTTATTTTGATCTCGTTTTGCCCATTGTAATTAAAAACTTGCACTTTACTATCTGAAACTCAGAATTCGTTCCACTTTGACTTGTGGGCTATTTCTTCCTTTTAAACTTATAGGTAGCCTTCTAAAACATATGTGGGACCCAACACCCAATAAGTCTATGCCACATGTGCAATAAATTTGATTATAAATTTCCACTATACGTTAACATATATTCAACAATCAGACAATATTATGTTTAAAAGAAATTAAAGAGATGAAAAATATGAAAATGAAATTGATTAGCCTGGTGCACACAAATCAACCACATAAGAAATTAATAGATCTAAGACAACGTGGAGCGAATTTTGAGTTTTATGGAAACGACTTTCAAGTTTCAGGAGGTAAAATGGAATCAAAATCGAGTTCGAGGGGGCAAAGTCGAGTGACTTTTGAGTTTCAGGGAGCAAAGTTGCTACTTTTGAATTATATGAAGCAAAGTAAGATGAAATCGAGTTCCAGAGTCGTAACTAAAAATAAACCATTAAATAATTTGCCAAAAAATAAATAAATAAATAAATAACTTCTATCACCGCCACTCCATTATCAAGGCAATTTGGTTTATAATTAAAGGGAATTCTATGGCTCTCCCATAATTGTAGAGAAATCAACGTCATTCATGTTAGTTGAACATGTAATCTTTTTTAAGTGAAAGAAAGATTTTCAGAGTAAGAAGGGCAATCTCACTAGGACCTATGATAATATAGTGTTTGTGCTTGAGTGGACTAAAAATTTGTATGAGCTCCTGAGGTTGTTGCAACACTCAAGGGTTTTGGGCTAAGACTGATTAAGCATGCTGAAGGAGGAATGACCAAAAGTGCATTTTCTATCCTAAAATTACAGTCTAGAGAAAGCTCAAAAGCTAGTAATTCTAAGGAGATGAAGTTTTGGAAGAACTATGATAAGAAATGTAGTTTTAAGACTAGTGACAATTTGGTGAATTGTGAAACACAATGGTAACAGGGAAGGCACAAAAAGAGGCTTGTAAAACCTGCAACAAACTGCACTTTGGTGAATGTTGGTATAAGGGCAAAGCCAAGTGCAAAGCCCCGTATTAAAGTTATAATAAAAATATTGTTTGCCTTGTTTTAAGGTTGGGAAATTACCTATAGTAATGTCATGGCTGGTATAGATATCAATAGTCGACAGATCCAATGTGGTGTGATTACTATTCGATTAAGTTCTTCACCTTTACACGTATCATGTTGTTTGCTTAAATGGTAGAATGATGTCCCATTAAACATAAATATCTATACGCATGCCTATACTGAAACCAAAATCAAGTTGATGTATATGTATATTTGTCTCATTTGCCTAGACAAGCTATACAAAGAAAACATACAGTTTTTAATAGTTATTCTAATTACATGTATGTAGTAATGTCTTGCAGTAGTCATAGGAGTTTATTGAACTGGTGAACTACGAATGGCTTGATCCCTTTTTAGGGTACGTAGGCAGTCTAACGCTAAAGTTAGATGCAGCCATAAAATAAAAGAAAATGACTGCATGGTTAAATCATTGATTGTGTTGTGGTCTTGTCTCAGAGGCGAGACTTGATAGATAAATAGCAATGTGGTGATGTCACGTGTCGATCTTAGACGTATGTCGGGATCAGGGTGTGATAATAGATCTATAAGTCTCAGAAGATAAGAGGTCTTCAAATATTTCAACTCAACCCCCTTGGCAAGAATTGTGATCTTGTATTGATAGATATAAGTGGCATTAGTTGCATCGGTCGAAGAGACTTGAAAATAAGTTTGATTGGTTTCATTAACAAATTTCATGAAATTCCAGTTCTCCAAGTAGTTAGAGGGCAACATACCGGAAAAAGCATTGTGAGGTAGATCAATGATGCACAAGTTTGGGAACTCATGGTTAGTTGCAAGCTTCCCAATTAGAACCCAAGTCTAGTTCTGTAAGTTGAGACAAGTTAGCAAGAGAACATGGGAATTTTCCCGTTAAGTTGGTATGCGCAAGGCCCAAATGATCAAGTTTGGTTAGCTTTCCAACCCAAGAACTGGAATAATCAGATGCTAACGATTGGTCTGTCTTTGTGAAAATGTCTTTTCCAGGCCAATACAAGCGACCATAAAATGAAGAAATGTTAAGGTAAAAGAGCTGAGTTAGGTTTCTGAGTGAAGATGGAACATTGGGATCAAAATTACAATAGTAGATGCCAAATATAGTTAAGAAACGAAGATTTCCGATGCCAAATATAGTAAGGTCACGGCCTAATCTTGATGGTATTTGAGACAAATTGAAGTGGTTATCTGAGAGATCAAGCCTCTGCAAGTGCACAAGTCGGAAGTGGCTACTGTTGCAGTTGATAAAACCATAGAGACAACAGCTGCCGAGTTCAAGGCCAATGACATGGCCAGACTCTTTATCGCACTCAACACCATCACATGAACAACAGATACTCGGATGAATGACGAAGTTTCCATTTTAAAGTTGTAAAAAAAAAAATTAAAACGGTAATTGGAGCTCTCATCGGAGTCGGTTCCTTTCCCCACCTCTTCCATACCATCTCCCTTCTGACGCTAGGCTGAACTCATGTTCCACTAATACTTTTCCACTAATTCATATTGCTAAAATGCTAATCTATCTACCTTTGGTAAAGTCTTGAACCAAATTATACGCCCTTGACTATAACGACAAACACTAATCCCTTGAGAGTGTTAGTCCTACTGATTAATTAAGTCTTATAGTCTTGAATCATATTTTCTCGATGAATGATGAAATTTGGAAAAATGACAACTTTTTTTGTCATCGTGGGGAAGTTTCTGAGTCCATACAAGAGAAAAATAATTGAGTAGCATCGAGTAACAGCAAAATTAAACAATATACAAAAAGTAAATTTTGACCACTGCCACTCCATTACCATGGCAATTTTGTTTTATGTTTAAATTGAAGTCTATGGCTCTCACATAAGAGAAATGCTAAGGGAAGTCGATGGCTCTTCATGAACTGTCTGCCACCTTATATTTTTAGCACAATGTTTTATAATGTTGGCACGGGAATTGATTAAACTGTGAGGTGACAGAGAGTTTATTAAAAGTCCCATTTTTGAGAGAGTCTCCTTAGTATTTCCCTCCCATAATTGTGGAGAATCAACGTCATTTATGTTAGTCGAACTTAAAATATTTTACAAGTGAAGAAAGATTTTTAAAGTAAGAAAGGCAATCTATCGATCTGTGCCCCTTGGAAAGGATGTATAAACCATTTGGATCTTATTAACCAAATAGGTGATCTATATTGAACAAAATTTGTTGAAAGTATATTTGATTTCCCCTCCTCTTCCATCTCCCTTCTAGTCGTATGCATAATGCATGGACTCTTCCATTAATTTCTTTGGTGTTTATCAAGCTGAACTCATGTTCCACTCATACTGTTCCATTAATTCATATTGCTAAAATGCTAATCCATCTACCTTTGGTTTCTCCCACTTTTCAGGCTTAAAGTCTTTGTTGGAACCAAATTACACACCTTTGACTGTCACCACAAACATTCTCCTCAATTATGTGATTCAATCAGTTGTTTATTAAATATTGTTTTCTTTATTCTTAATATAAATTCAATAGAGACCGATTTCATTATGTGGATTCAGCTGCTTTAATTGATTTATGAGGGGTTTCTTCTAGCATGATCTAAGATTATTCATTTACTTTAAATATTTGACTTTTCTTTAGTCAATTTACGAATATAAATACATTTAAAACGTGTAAGTCACGCGTAGCATACCGTGATTCAGAAAAATGCCTTCTGCACGCGCTCATGCGCGTGCATGAAGGCTAGTGAATCATAAACTAAACACAATAGTTTGGTTGTAGTTGGACGTGCGTGGGTGCTTGGTGAATCAAGAAACTTCATGGATCCGGGATACCTAACAGTCAAAAATGAGATTGTCGTATCAGTTAGCTATACCACAAGATTTTCGTATCAGTCAAAAATATAAGTTAGAAATGAAGATTGTCGTATCAGTTAGCTATACCAAAAGATTTTTTGGCATCCGGAGGATTATTCTTCCATAGAAATTTCAAAAAATGAGAAAGTTGAACTAATCAAATTTCAACAAGTTTGAAAAATCAACTATTTATATACATGAGTATCCTGATTGATGTGTTTTGTTTATTTGAAGAACGGTCTTCAAGTTATGGAGTGAGACATTCATTTAAAATTAACAAAACAATGTAATAATTAGAAAAAGGGTTGTCTAGACTCTAAATGGTGGGGTACTCATTGACACATGACCTAAAATAAAGGAAAAATCATACCGTTTACTTTTTAAGTCAACAAAAGTGACAAGTTCCAAGTTGGAATAATGCAATTTTCATCTTAGGAAGCTGTAATGCTGGTTATAAGAAAGGTATTTCGCACGCAGATAATAATGTGAATAAATTAGTTGTCAAATGATTGTTTTTTTTTTTTTTTGAACAAATGATATTATCTACACTAAGAGGGAGGGGGTGGGCTTAGCCTCACAATGGGCTAGCAATAATGTCATTCAATCAGTTGTTTATTTTTTATTTTTTTTGAACAAACGATATTATCTACACTAAGGGGGAGGGGGTGGGCTTAGCGTCACAATGGGCTAGCAATAATGTGATTAAATCAGTTGTTTATTAAATATTATTTTCTCTATTCTTAATATAAATTCAATAGAGACTGATTTTTATTACATGGATTCATCTGCTTTAATTGATTTATGAGGGGTTTCTTCTAGCATGACCTAAGATTATTCATTTACTTCAAATATTTGACTTTTCTTTTGTCAATTTACGCATATAAATATATTTAAAACATGTAAGTCATGCGTAGCATGCCGTGATTCAAAAAATGCATTATGCACGCTCGTGAGCATGTGCATGAAGGCTAGTGTATGGAAATTGAACACGTATAATGTAACTTTTTTTTTTTCTTCCAAACTTTATAAATGGCTTGGTGTCTGTAAAATATTAGACGCAAAGTAGGGATGTTTGTATCATATCTCAAAATTAAAATTTTGTTGGCATAATCTACATTTTGTTTGTGCAACCAAAAATAAGTACTGAAAATGGACAGAAAACAATTTGTAAGACTCGAATGCATGTTGAGCATGACTAGAATATTTCTGGTGATAATCGATTGATGACTGATCGAATGAAAATACTTACGCCGACAGAACTTAGCGTGATAAACACAGAATTAAACCTACTAGCTAGCTCGACTGTTTCATCCATAGAATCGACTTGACTCTATGGATAAGTGCTCTGCCTTGTTGCAATCCAAGGAATGGTTTTGCGATTAACAAGTCTGCTCCTGCATATTCTTTTGTTTATCCAATGGCGGCATCTTGGACGTAAGAAGGAGAAGGGACGAGTAATTGTTGTCCATCAAAGGAGTACGTAATTTCGGGTTTCGATGGGGCTTTAGCCCTTTGTTACTGTGGCCGGAGAAGAACATGAATGGTAATTACTAATTGGCGATGCCTTATCATGTGGGACAAGACAAATTTGGCCTTAATAGCTTGACTTCAACTGAGAACAATTGGCTGATACGGTTAAGATGCTTTATTTGTAGGGGTGTGATATCCACACACTCCATTTTACTTCTCACACACCTTTTTAATTTTCCACCGTCGGATCGGAGAAATTGAAGAAGATCAACTGACATAAATTATCAAGGGTGTGTGAAAAGTAAAATGGACTGTGTGGATAGCACACCCCTATTTGTAAGTGGGAGAATGAGCTCATCTCCCAAGGAGTACAAGTATTATCACACACCTTTTTGGATAATGCTTGTCCCCTCACTTACGATTAACGTATCTTCATTGTACAAACATCATATCGAAACTGTTTATCCTCTTTATCATAATCATATCTGCAAAAATCCTTCAATTCAGAGATCTTTTAGTCATTCATTCATGAAAGCCAATCAACGTTTATAGTAACAAGTAGCATATTCATAATGAATTGTTTATTTATTTTATGTATATGAATGGTTAAATAATCACTACGAAAAATCATACGTGTACCGAAAAATCACTACGAAAATATTTTCTTATATAAGATACTTACCATAATGAGGAGAAATTATAGAGTGGTATTGTATCACCACGACAGTTGTGATACTTCCACTCAAAATTTGCCATGTATACAACTTATTTACAGTTGGAATAAATATTTATTTTATACTTACAAAATAAAATTTTCAAAAAAAAAATGAAAAATGAAAATAATTCTGCAGCCATCGCTGCCGTTGTTGACTTTCCCTTTCTTCTTCGACCTCTTTCTCTCTCTACAACTCTCTATCAAATATCAGGGTCGAAGAGAATAATGATAACTTTCAATAGATGAGAACCCTATTGATGATTTTGGTGCTGCATTTCGCAATCTGGCAATGAATTGGAAGGGCATGACCCTTTTTTCTAATTACCTGTCTAAACTAATGGTTATTTGTAATTGTAATTTATCGGGTAAAGAACTTGTTGAAGTCTGGGGAAGAGATCAAAAGGGGCGGCAGCCTCAGAGCAAGGGGTGGAATTCTGGAGAACTGCACTAAGAATACGTAGGAATGGAGGTGGTTATGGGTATTTTATTTTCTTCAAGTTTTTATTTATTTTTTAAATTTCATTTTTTATGTTAAAATAAGCTTTAATCCCAGCAGTATTACAATTGTACATGTGTCAACTTTTAAGTGGAAGTATCATATGCTGATGTGGTAGTACGGTACTACCTAATAATTTCGAGAATTAAAAATTATAAATAAAACAGAGAAACATTAAATATATATGCTGACATTAAATAAAATCTAAGAACTAAAATCAAATTTTAATCTTGTATAAGATATTTTTCTAAACTTTATCTTATTTAAATATTAAAATCTAATTTTTTATAAAATTAATCATGTTACATCCTGCAATATATAATTAATATTGTGCGCACCCAAAAATTTGTGTTAAGTGCTGAATAGGATATTAGCTAGCTTCGAAAGACATCCATCGATTCGTCGGCCTGTCACTTTGAATGCATGGTTGGCTTTACAAGAACGTTTATGTTGATGATCAGTGGCTTATAATCTGGTTCACAAGACCTCATGCCCATGATTAGTGGAACAAAAGCTACTCTGTTTGTGAAAGAGATAGTAGCCTCAGTAACATTTTTATTAGTAGGAGTGACAACTAATTGATTGTTATGTGTGCAAAGCTCGAGAAAATAAAACACTAACCTCAAATTAAAAACTCAATTAATTAATATTCACGTACTATGAATAAATTGCGTGTATACATAGTAAATCCTACTACATGGACGAACTTCAACTCAAGTCATTAACATTAGATAAATAAGTGTAACAAAAAATAAATTGAGTTAAGGAGTATATATACACAGAATTAGAACATGTATTAAAAAGATAAATAAGCGTTGAGATGAGTCACATATGCAAACGACGACTTGACTTCAAGTCTTCAAGTGATGGCGATCACCTGATTTAATCTACTAAAAGAATTACGTTCGCATTTTTTAAGATCAAACGAGCGTATAGATAAAACTAAACGATCGAGTTTGTAATTATTACATGCAAACGATGAATGACTTCAAGCCTTCAATTGATCGAGACATCAATTCACCACCCACTCATCGATCGACTCATACTTTTTTTTATTTATGCTTTGCATGAGTTGTGTCTATAAAAGGAGTTAGCTTCTTCACTCTTAATTATCCGAGAGCCATAAAACAATATTTCCTATAACTAGAAAAACACAGTGCCATGAAAATGGAATCTTGGTTGTCCAAGTTTACCTGTTTCCATTGTCTTGTTTTTTTATTACTCAATGTTACTCACTGTTTTTCATTTGTGCAGACTCAGACACGGACACTTTGCCACGCTGACGAGCACTCCTTCTTGTTACAATTCAAGGAAAGCTTTACGATAGACAAGTCAGCTTCTAGATCTCCTTTTGCTCATCCGAAGGTAGCATCTTGGCCTCGAGAAGGAGATCAGAATCAGAGTAACTGTTGTTCGTGGGATGGTGTTGAGTGCCATGTGGAGTCTGGCCGTGTCATTGGCCTTGACCTCAAGAGCAGCTGTCTCTATGGTTCTATCAATTCCAACAGCACCCTCTTCCGACTTGTTCACTTGCAGATGCTTGACCTCTCAGACAACAACTTCAATTTGTCTGAAATACCATTGAGATTGGGCCATGACCTTTCGAGTCTATCCTATCTCAACCTTTCACTATCTGCATTTTCTGGCCAAATTCCATCTGAAATTTCAAAGCTATCCAAACTGTCTACCCTTGATCTGTCTCAAAATAATGGTTTGGAGCTTAGGAAGTCCAACATGAGAATCCTAGTCCAAAACTTGACCAGCATAAAACAACTTCATTTTAGTTATGTAGGCATATACTCGACTGTGCCTGATATCTTGGTCAATGCATCTTCTCTCACATCTCTCAATCTAAGCTACTGTGGGTTGTATGGGGAATTCCCAATAGGCATTTTCCACCTACCAAACCTAGAAGAGCTTAGATTGCAGTTTAACATAGACCTAAATGGTTATTTTCCTAAATTTAATAGGACCAATTCCCTCAAAATATTGGATGTTTCAAAGACAAATTTCTTTGGTGAACTTCCTAGTTCTATCGGAAACCTTCATTCCTTAAACTACTTTGATATCTCAAACTGTGGTTTTGATTCCCATGTTCCATCTTCATTTGGAAACCTTACCCAGCTCAGTTTCCTTAAGATGGCTTCATTTCATGATGTTTCCGCAGGCCAATTCTTAGTTCCTGATTCCTTGTCTTGTTTTGGAAAATTAACCAAGCTCAACTACTTGGATCTTTCGGATATTAACTTACAGGGGAATTTCCCACGTTTTGTGGCTAACCTGACTCAACTTGCGTTTCTAGACTTGTTTGACAATTCACTAACTGGTGAAATCCCATCTTGGCTCGCATTAGAGTTGAAGCAACTAACTTTTCTGCGGCTTACCTTCAACGATTTGCAAGGAGCAGTTCCTAAGTCGCTTTTCCACCTCAAAAATCTTGAATGTCTTGGCCTTTCTTATAATAATTTGAGCGGATTAGTTGAGTTTGATGAGTTTTCCAACCTCAAAAAGTTGAAGTTACTTGGTTTATCGGATAACAAGTTATCCGTGCGTGTCAAATCTGGTTCAAGTGCTACTCTTCCAAAGTTCGAAGTTCTAAACTTGGCTGAATGCAACTTGACAGAGTTTCCAGAATTTTTGAAAAATCAATACGAATTGGGAGATCTACACCTTGCTGGTAACAACATTCATGGCCAAATACCAAAATGGCTCTGGAATGCAACTAGAGAAACTTTGTTCAATCTCAACCTCGGCTCTAACTTGTTAACAGGCTTTGAGGAAAATCCAGTCACTCTTCCATGGAAAAATCTACAAATGTTTGTTCTTGGTAATAATCGGTTACAAGGGTCATTGCCAATTCCACCACAATCTATCATGTCTTACATTGTCAGCAACAATAGTTATAGTGAAGAAGTTTCACCATTGTTCTGCAACTTGAATTATCTTCAAGTTCTTAATTTGGCCAACAACAACTTGAGTGGTATGCTTCCACAGTGTTTGGGGAAGTCCAGTAGCTTGGAAATACTGCATTTGATGTTTAATTCTTTCCACGGCGATATTCCTCCATTTTGTGCTAACAAAAATAGTTTGAAATATGTTTCGTTGGGTTACAATCGGTTACAGGGGATGCTACCAAGATCAATGGCCGATTGCATTCAGTTAAAGTTTCTTCACATTGGCAACAATCAGATCAGTGACATTTTCCCTTCTTGGTTAGGGGTACTTCCAGTATTGAGGGCTCTCATTTTGGGGTCGAATGCATTTCATGGGATAATTGGGAAGCCTCCAACTGATCATGAGTTCCCAAACTTATGCATCATTGATTTATCCAACAATCTATTTTCAGGTATGTTGCCTTCTAAGTACATGGAGAACTGGAATTTCATGAAATATGTTGTCGCAAACGAGGAAAGCCAGTACTTTACAGTCTTATCAAACTATAGCACAAATAAATATGGATTTTACTATAAATTTTCATACGAGATGATAATTCCTGTAAAAGGTGTTGAGTTGACATATCATCAGACCCCCTATGATATGAGACTCATAGATTTCTCAAGTAATAGATTTGAAGGAGAGATTCCAGCAAGTATCATTGGGAGTCTAGGAGCACTTCATGTGCTAAACCTCTCCAACAACACTCTCTCTGGTCAAATCCCCTCATCTCTGGCGAACTTGACTGCTCTTGAATCGTTGGATCTCTCTCAAAACAAGCTCTCAGGAATGATCCCTGGTAGTTTGGCACAACTCACTTTCCTTGGGTACTTCAACGTGTCGTATAACCATCTTTGGGGGCCTATACCACTTGGCCAACAATTTGGTACATTCCTAGAAGATTCATACCAAGGAAACTCAGGTCTGTGTGGAGAGCTTTTGTCCAAGAAATGCGAGGCTTCTGAGAGCTCGAGGCGACCGCCACGATCAAGCTTTGAAGAAGATGAAGAGGCTGGGTTTCCATTTGAGTTTGACTGGTATGTAGTCTTGCCGGGAGTTATTAGTGGACTAATAGTGGGAGTGGTTGCTGGAAACACATTGGCAGACAAGAAGCATGAATGGTTTGTGGAGACATTCAGCAGGAGGAGAAAGCCAACAACCGCAAGGGCGACGAGGGGACGCCGAACTTAGCTTGATGTGTCTACCGGCTAGAGAAATGTTTGGGCCTTCAAGGCCAATGTCATGTTTTTTATGATTTCTGGTGCTTCAGCATATGTTGTTATGTTATATTACAATAATGGGGTTCTATAAGTTTGCTTTGTATAATATTTCTACTTGATCAAATTCAGTGTTATCAACTAAGTAGTTGGAATTACGTTTCCTGTTTCCATTTGCTTCTAGGTCAAAACTAGCAAAAGTGTCGTGCTCTGCTGTGGGTTTTAAATTCGTAGTTTATAACAAATATGAACCATTTCCTTAATAAAGAGAGAGTTTGAATAACAAGTACATAATAAGCAATTGATACTCAAAAGCTACCAACAGCTTAACTGCATTCATAAACACATATATCACTATACACATAATAGATACTTCTGAAAATTCCATAAATTCACAAATCAACCCATTCATTTCTAAAATAACTCTTTAAGTTACATTACATTTTATTTACTTTGCATTCAAAGCATAAGTGCAATCCAAATGGGAGAATTCTAAGTTACAGTTATATACATTTCCAAAAGTTTCCCACATTGATTAGTCGTTCATTCTGCACCTGTATTTTACTAATTCTATGTTAAGAGTTCTATATACAACTCAGAAAAGCAGATTTTAACAACTACAAGGACGGACAGTAACACCGCATGACGGTGTTATGATAAAAAATGATAAACAACATACTAAACAGAAGTGATGTTTTAAATCTGGAATGAATGCATACCTGAAGAGCTGATTTCAAATTGGCGATCCCTTTCCCATCCTGGTAACATTTCAAAATCCAAATCAGAAAATAAAACAAAATTGAATGAATTATGAAGAAAATTTATTCTCCAACAGAAAACTCAGCGCTACACAAAATCATTGAATTGGAATGAAACTAATGAGAATAAATTGAACAAAACCTAACTCAATTGAAGCTATTCTCTGAAAATCTTCTGAATTAAATTAATAAAACAAAAATAAAAACTTTATAAAGTTAGAGATCATAAGAAAGCATATTAGCAGGCAAAAAAAAGACGGAGACAGAGCATCAACTAACAGCAGATTTCCTCCAGACTTGCTTAAGAAGTTGAGTACAGATCTGTCTTCTAATGCAAAACCATAAAGTGAGTTGTAATCTAAAGGTTCCTACCTTAAAATTAGACGTATTTATCAAATATATCATTTAATAATCCTCACGCATGTAATTATCCTAAATAATCAAATGGGAAACATATATCATAATCTTCGTTTGAGAAAGTCAGTTTGTTTTATGGGGTTTTCACTATTTTCAAAATCAATATCAAATTTTGTAAGGAAGAGAAAAGAATTTACCTTTGGGAAAGTCTGAACGGTTGCGGTGGTTGGTAGAATCGAAGAGATTTTAGCAGATGAGGCGAGGAGGAAGACGGGGAGAGTAGAGGCAAGCAGCGCGGTGAGCGTTTTAGCGGTGAGAAAAACAATGTGGGAACTGGGAAATATCTAGAGAAACGGTGGGTTTACAAATTGGAAAGATTTTTTAATATGTCTGGAACACGAGATGATGTATCATGTGTTTCTATATAAATTGTAAAATTTTTGTATTAAAAAATTAATAACATAAAAAATAAAATTTTTCACTGTTTATATAATAACATGTAGTGTATCAAATTTCCTGATAAATTGAAGAGGCATGCCTTTTTGGCCATCTTACAATGCAGCTAAAAAAAATAGCACTGAAAAATGATAATGAAACAGGGGCTTTTTTGTCCCTTCACTGTACTTAGAAACTGTGTTTATTTTCCTTATTGAGCTTTAGTATAGATAATTTATTACAGCTTTTCACGTGTGAATTCTCCATAAGACCAACTTCAGTTTTTGGACCCAAATTCAATTTTTTTTTATTTTTAGTACATCAATATTTTACACTAGGGGAGGGAGAGTTCGGCTATGCCACATAATGAGCAACCTAATTTGGTATCGAATTCACCATCCACAAGATTCGAAGACCTCTCACTTCCAAGTGAAGAGAAATATCAAACCGTAGTGAGAGGCCCCAAACTCAAATATTTTAGTTTACTAAAAGACAAAATTTAAGTCTATGAACAGTGAATGTTACTCAACCCTTAAAACCTAAATTTCATGACTTAAAATATATTAACAATTGTGGAATTGCTTTGACCCTATTTTTTTTGGGAAAATATTTTTTGTAACCTTGGGTTATGTTATCTTAATTTAATTTTACAAATATTTTAACATAAAAAAAATTTAAATTTCGACAAGAAATTTAAAACCAAACAAATCACACCAATCAACCACTCAACCAACCAAAACTTCAATATAGATGATAATTCATAACATAAACTAAAAATTTAAGCACTAATTGAAAGTATAAATGATAGTTCGTATAAGCTAAAAGTATTCATCTTGTCCTGAGGATGGGATTGGAAAATAATTTTTTAAAGTTGATCGTCTTAAATTTTTTATTTTATTATTTTAACGTTCAATTTAAATTTCATCGGTTGAATCTGTAGTGATACTATAGAGTTCATCTATAGTATGATTTCAGAACCAAAACCTTCCTTTAGATGAACTCTATGTTAAGAATCAATGTCAAAATTAGGTATGGTTGAGTGGAAAGTTAGGCAATGTTGTAGGTGAAGTAAGTATGTGAGGTTGGTGAAGTAAGTGGAGGTTGTAGGTGAAGTAGGTGGATGTTGTAGGTGAAGTAGGTGGATGTTGTAGGTGAAGTAAGTGTGTGGTGTAGCTTTCATTTGGTTTGCTATAAATACCTAAGTCCTCAAGCATTGTAGATCATCCAAGGAGAAACAAAGCCTAGAGCTAAATAAGAAAAGCTTTGCTAATTAGTTTGTTTTGTGAGCTTTCTTTAAGAGTGTGCTCTATTTTCTTCTTCTTGGGATCATTAGAGTTATCTTGGATACTCTTCTTATTCAACAATTGGTATCAGAGCCAAGTCGGTCAGGGATCGTTCTTGGTAGAGCATTGGTTGTAAAGTCTCTTGAATTTCCGAGTATGCTCTGTGGTTGCAGTTTTGACTGATCTTCCACATCAGAAAAGATTTCTTGAGATTATTGCTGGGGTTATCACAAACCTTGAGAGGGAGCTTCTTTGTGTCGAGAGTAGTGTATTACTCTGCACGGTAGTCACTCAAGCTTGTTCGGTGTAGTCAAAGTCTTGCCGATACGATGGGTGATCTTCAAGTTGTTGGAGGAATCAAGAAGCTCAACAACCAAAACTATAACACGTGGGCAACGTGTATAGAGTCTTACCTTCAAGGTCAAGACTTATGGGAGGTTGTCTGTGGTAGTGAAGTTACACAACCGGCAGCGGAAGATGCAAACGGTGTCTTGCGGAAGTGGAAAATTAAAGCAGGCAAATCAATGTTTGCCTTAAAGACCACAATAGAAGAAGAAATGTTGGAGTACATTCGGGATGCTAAAACGCCAAAGGAAGCATGGGACACTTTTGTTACACTCTTTTCGAAGAGGAACGATACAAAATTGCAACTTCTCGAGAATGAGCTGCTATCGATGGTACAACGCGACATGACAATTGCCCAGTACTTTCACAAGGTGAAGTCGATATGCCGCGAAATTTCAGAATTAGATCCAACAGCTCCTATTGGGGAAACCAGGATGAAGAGAATAATTATCTATGGTTTGAGACCCGAATATCGAGGGTTCATTGCCGCTATACAAGGATGGCCGACCCAACCATCACTTGTTGAGTTCGAGAATTTGCTTGCCGATCAAGAAGCTTTGGCAAAGCAAATGGGAGGGGTCTCGTTAAAAGGTGAGGAGGAAGCGCTCTACACCAAAAGTAAAGGCAGCTTTAAGCAGCGTGCTGGTGGTGGATCTAAAAGAAATGGTGACAAGGAAAAAGGTCATCAAGGAGGAGGGAGTTCTCGACCAGGGGGAGCTCCGAAGTATCACGGCAACCGTGGTCAGTCCCAGAATAATAAAAGATTTGAGGGCAAGTGTTACAATTGTGGAAAGAATGGCCACATGGCGAAGGATTGCTGGTTCAAAAGGCCTGCAGAAAGTAACGTCGCCAACTCAGAGAAGAAAATTGAAGATGATTGGGATGTCGTTGCATCTCTAGCCCTGGAGGAAGAATGGGATGCAGAAGCATCATCTTGTTGGTGCTCAGAAAATAAGGCGTTGCCCGACCCAAAAGATTTAGAAGATACATTGCAAGGGAAACTAGGAGACCGAGCTGCCCAAATCCAATCAAGTCCAGATGAGCCTGAAGATTTGCTTGCTGGAGACGATGTCGAGCAAGAAGTACCTAAGAGTCCTTGGCAAACAGGTGTGTACCAACAACCACAAGAAGTTAGACCTAGTGAAGTGGAAGTATCAACTCCACAAGCACAACTAAGAAGGTCAACAAGAGTACGAAAGCCAAATCCTAAATATGCCAATGCTGCCATAACTGATGGAGCACCAAAAGAACTTGAGGTGTTTGAAGAAGCATCACAGAGTTCTGAATGGATAAGAGCTATGGAAGAAGAAATCACTGCGCTTAAGCAAAATCAGACTCGGGATTTGGTGCCAAAGCCAAGGGATATGAAACCCATATCCTGCAAATGGGTGTACAAGATAAAGCGTCGTCCTGATGGTTCAGTTAAAAGGTACAAGGCTCGGTTGGTGGCTCGAGGCTTCTCTCAGCAATACGGACTAGACTATGATGAAACGTTTAGTCCAGTAGCAAAGCTTACAACCGTACGAGTCCTACTTGCACTTGCAGCTAACAAAAATTGGAATCTATACCAAATGGATGTGAAGAATGCTTTCTTGCATGGAGAGTTAGATCGGGAGATCTACATGATGCAGCCAATGGGCTTTGAAAGTAAAGTTCATCCCGAGTACGTGTGCAAGTTGAGGAAAGCACTCTACGGTCTAAAACAAGCACCAAGGGCGTGGTATGGTAAGATTGCTGAATTTCTAACACAAAGTGGTTATTCAGTAACACCAGCAGATTCCAGCTTGTTTGTCAAAGCCAATGAAGGAAAGCTAGCTATTGTGCTAGTGTATGTGGATGACTTAATCATAACCGGTGATGAAGAGTTCAGAGAGTCAGCCGAAAGAGAAGTGGGAAAGAAGATCCGTTGCCTGCGCACAGATAACGGGGGAGAATATAGCTCAAGTGAGTTCTCTCAATACCTAAGGGAATGTCGAATACGTCATCAGTACACTTGTGCCAACACACCACAACAAAATGGTGTAGTTGAGAGAAAGAACCGACATCTTGCAGAAGTCTGTCGAAGTATGCTACATGCAAAGAACGTACCGGGAAGGTTTTGGGCTGAAGCAATGAGGACTGCAGCCTTAGTGATCAACAGACTTCCTCAACCAAGGTTAGGATTTGTTTCACCCCTTGAGAAACTGTGGAACATGAAACCTACAGTTAGCTACTTTCGAGTATTTGGTTGTGTATGTTATGTATTTGTTCCTGATCATGTACGGAGCAAGTTTGATAAGAAAGCTGTTAGATGTATCTTTGTGGGATACGACAGCCAGAGAAAGGGATGGAAATGTTGCGATCCAACAAGTGGAAGATGTTACACTTCACGAGATGTGGTGTTTGATGAAGCATCTTCTTGGTGGTCCTCAGAGAATGAGGTGCTACCAGACTCCAGAGAATTTGGAGAAAAGCTGCAACAGAAGATGGGGGAGTATACTATCCAACCCCCATTCAAAGATAAATTTCATGCCGTGGGTTCCAATTGAGCCTAAGAAGGCTTCGTCCGGCTGCAAGACGTAAAAGAAAATGCTACTTGGGAGGCAACCCAATGCACTGAATAAAACAAAGCTTGTTCATTAATTTTCGAGAAATTACAAATGTATCTAACAAAGAAAGAGAAAGGTGGAGCCTTCACAAGGGTTGTGTACGTGAGGCCCCACTACGTGGCAACACTCTCGGAGCAGGAGGCATCGGAGCAGAAGGCATCGGAGCAAGAGGCATAGGAGCGGGAGGCACCGAAGATAGATCATTCAAGGCCTCAATCCTTGGTGGAACGCTAGATGATCCAGGAAAGAGGTGCCTCTGGAAGAAAGCCGCAAACCTTTGACGGTCATCAAGCTCATCAAGCTTCCTCTTCATGCCTGTCGAATAATTGTTGGCAAGCACGTGCAAACTTCGGTTCTCGTACTTAAGCTGTTTGTTCTCTTGCTTAAGACTCTCCACCTCCGCCATCAATGATTCAACCTGACGGGAGCGAGCAAGTAGGCGTTGGCCCATGTTTGACACAGAGCCAGCGCACTGAACACTGAGAACCAGGGACTCTTGAACGGCCAACTCATCAGACCGTCCTGAAAGCAGCTGACTATCTTTGGGAATGAGGAGGTTCCGAGCTACTATCGTAGCCGTTGTTGCATCCGTCATCACAGAGTCCTCATCTGTAAGAGGGCCATGAGAAGATAAGAAAGACGGGCACCATACCTTATCCTGACGCGGCGCAACAGGATCATTGCTTAGACTCAAATCTAAGCAAATGTTCGATGGGTTAGATGAGCTAGCCATTTTTCAAGAAGTTAAAAGAGAAGGGTTGGATGGAGTGAAATCTCGACGGGCCGGAGACGATTTCTGGGCAATTTTCAAGTGTGCATTCTAGAGGTGATCGATCACCTCTATTAAAGGAGAGGCGTTCACCGATTCAGAAATGAAGAGACACCACTCTTCAAAACCGGAATTTCCGGCGTAAAGATCGCCATCTCGTCAGACGCAATCCCAGCTTTTCAGAAGACGCGTGGAAGGCGAGAAATCAGCTGCACACTTTTGCCGACAAGCGTGGGAGACAAAGCCGAAAGCTCCCGGCTTTTCAGAAAGCGTGTGCCATTTTGTCGAAAGTTCCCGGCTTTTCAGACAACGCGTGCCATTTTGTCAAAAGCTCTCTGACAAAGCTGAAGACGCGTGGAGGTAATTTCCGCATCCGCATTGCCACTTGCCATTACAATTCCTATATACATCAACATCCTGAAGGAAGTGGAGAAAAGGCTCTGCAAGAAGAGATTGAGATGAGACAGGTCAAGACGAATGATCAAGTTGCGGACTTGTTCACAAAAAAGTTTGAGTACAGGCAAGCTCGAAAATTTTCGCTGTCTGCTCAGCACAGTGCAAAGAATGAGAGCTGACATTGAGGGGGAGTGTTAAGAATCAATGTCAAAATTAGGTATGGTTAAGTGGAAAGTTAGGCAATGTTGTAGGTGAAGTAAGTGTGTGAGGTTGGTGAAGTAAGTGGAGGTTGTAGGTGAAGTAGGTGGATGTTGTAGGTGAAGTAGGTGGATGTTGTAGGTGAAGTAAGTGTGTGGTGTAGCTTTCATTTGGTTTGCTATAAATACCTAAGTCCTCAAGCATTGTAGATCATCCAAGGAGAAACAAAGCCTAGAGCTAAATAAGAAAAGCTTTGCTAATTAGTTTGTTTTGTGAGCTTTCTTTAAGAGTGTGCTCTATTTTCTTCTTCTTGGGATCATTAGAGTTATCTTGGTTGGATACTCTTCTTATTCAACACTCTATGTGTGCATGTTCCCAATAAAACAGAACGTTTAACCATCTTTCTAATAAAACAAACTCCAATTGCTTGAGCATCTTCAATGAAAGGCCAACTTTATTTTTTCATTCCCCCAATTAAACCGATAAAGTCACGCAAGCTGGGTTTTAAACCAACCTAAGCACAAATTCAAACCATTAAGCAAAAACAGCAAGCAATGCAAACCATTAAGCACATATGCAATTTATATATGTAATACCTAATTGCACATATTATGAATGTCCATTGTGTGGTTTAGTTCAAATCCTCCAGCCTCATACACAACCCATAAGAGCCATTCGAAAACCAAAACAAACCCCCCTTGCAATTTAGCTCACTAACCCAATTGAATCAAAACAAATTCAATCAGGAAGCAGAAAGTTACGAACAACCCAAAAACCAACAGAAACCCACTTGTAGTTTTAACTCACTAATCCATTGAATCAAAACAAATTCAGTTAGAGAAAAACTAGAGTCCAAAATCATATATATATGTGAACACGAAAGATTCCTAAAACAAGAAACAGGAATAAAGTGTACAAAATAATATTTTTTGTGTTTAATGATTTTGGGGTTACGATCTCTTTCTAATTTGGTCTTCTGATTCTATCTTCGTAGGGTGTAGGTTTGTGGATGAGTTGTTAATCCAAAGGGCCGTCGGGGCTTGATCTAAGGATGAACAGTTGATGAATAGATCTTCAAGGGGCGTTGGGCTTGATCTTGAAGAATGGGTGTATGGGTTTGTTGAGGTTGTTAATCCAAAGGGCCGTTAGGGCTTGATCTTAGGATGAACGATGAACACTTTCTTCAAGGGCCGTCGGGGCTTGATCTTGAATAATGGTTGTGTGGATTTCTTCAAGGGCTTTTGGGCTTGATCTTGAAGGTTGATGGATGAGCGGATTTTCAAGGGCTTTTGGGCTTAATCTTGAAGAACGATTGGATGTATGGATTTGTTGAGGTTGTTGATCCAAAGGGCCGTTGGGGCTTGATCTTAGGATGAACGGATGATGAACGATGAACACTTTCTTCAAGGGCCGTCGGGGCTTGATCTTGAATAATGGTTGTATGGATTTCTTCAAGGGCCTTTGGGCTTGATCTTGAAGGTTAATGGATGAGCGGATCTTCAAGGGCTTTTGGGCTTAATCTTGAAGAACGATTGGATGTGTGGATTTGTTGAGGTTGTTGATCCAAAGGGCCGTTGGGGCTTGATCTTAGGATGAACGGATGATGAATGATGAACACTTTCTTCAAGGGCCGTCGGGGCTTGATCTTGAATAATGGTTGTGTGGATTTCTTCAAGGGCTTTTGGGCTTGATCTTGAAGGTTGATGGATGAGCGGATCTTCAAGGGCTTTTGGGCTTAATCTTGAAGAACGATTGGATGTGTGGATTTGTTGAGGTTGTTGATCCAAAGGGCCGTTGGGGCTTGATCTTAGGATGAACGGATGATGAACAATGAACACTTTCTTCAAGGGCCGTCGGGGCTTGATCTTGAGTTGGTGGGAGTTCTTCAAGGGGCGTTGGGGCTTGATCTTGAAGGAGGATTTGACGAAGAACGAAGAGTGCTTTCTTGATCCTTCGGGATTTTCTTGAGAGCTTTAGAACTTTAAGGCTTCAAGGTTTTGGTGTGTGTGGGGAGTATTCTCTTCCATTTTGGGAGTAGAGAAATGTATTTGTGAATTGGTTTTTGGTGTGTGTCCATTCCTCTTGATGGAGAAGCCTATTTATAGGTTTTGAGAGTGAATCACCACCATTCATTTTTTTGGTGAAGTGAGTGGAGGTTGTAGGTGAAGTAAGTGGAGGTTGTAGGTGAAGTAAGTGAATGTTATGGGTAAAGTAAGTGGATGTTGTGGGTGAAGTAAGTGTGTGAGGTTGGTGAAGTAAATAAAATGTTGTAATTTTAATACATTGGTTAACATTTATTTTACTGAAATTTCGATGTCTACAATATATATATATATATATATATATATTATCTAAATGTAAACCAATTCTTAGCTAATTAACTGAGTATACCAAAGAATCAAATTAAACACAAATTCTTAAAAGTTTGGCATCCCAATAATCAAATAAGGAAAAACAACAATGTGTGTACTGCGTGTGTGAGCGTATGTGCTGCATAAGTGTGTGAGTGTATATTGTATTGCCGAGGAAAAACAACAATATCTTCCAAGCAATAAAAAAAGGTATAAGCGTGTGAGTATATGTTGTATGTGTTGTGTATGTATAAGTGCATGACAGTGTTTGTGTCACACTGCATGTGTATGTATATAAAATGTGTAAGTGTAGGTAAGTGTGTGTACACTGTGTGGACAAGTGTATGTGATGATGTGTGTGAGTGTATATTGTATGCGTATGCAGTGTGCGTGTGCATATAAAAAAAGGTAAGTGTATGCAGCGTGTATAAAAAATTGCAGTAGGGTAAGGCATATACCAAAATCATTATTGAAGTTAAGAATGATTTCCTAAAGAGATGCAAAATTACAGTAGGGTAAGGCTATACCAAATCACTTAGTCGGAATATACATAATCATTACTCCTCATAAAAAGAGAGAAAAAAAAGTATATATAAAGAATGAGGAACACAAACCTATCCAAACAATAAAGATTCCGTAATAGGTAAGAGCTTGCAAAACACCAAAAACTAATAGTTAGAAAAATAAAACATATATCAAGAAGATGAGACGAATTTGTAAGTCGAAAACTCCACCTATAACAGCTATACTAAAGCATAAACATTCATGAAAACTCATAATCGATAGCTAAACAGCACAAAGTATTTTTGCGGAAATATATGTTGAGAAGTCAATGATATCATCCCTGATATCTTGGCTTAGTTTTAGGAAACTATTTTGTAAATTGTTTATAATTGATTTGTGAATATCTGTAAAACCTAGAATGTAGGATAGGTTACCCATTTGGTTAGATCTCTCTTTGTATAAAGACTCTCAGAAGCAATAGAAGAAATTAATCTTCTGCAAAATATTTGTAGTACGATTTTACATGGTATCAGAGCTAGGCTGAAACCCTAGTTCCTTCCGCTGCCCTTTGTTCTTTGCTATTTTCACATAGCCTTTTCTGTCGACCTCCATGGCTACCGACGCAAGTTCTGGAAGCAAATTCAATGCTAAGGCTGATGCTTCCAATCCTCTTTTTATTCATCATTCTGACCATCCAGCCATGGTGCTGGTTTCGAAACCCTTGAATGGGGATAACTATTCAACCTGGTCTCGTGCTATGAAGATCTCGCTGAGTGCCAAAAATAAACTTGGCTTTGTTGATGGCACTGTCCTGCAACCTTCTGTCAAGACCAAGCCGGACGATCACGCTTCGTGGCAGAGATGCAACGACATGATCGTTGCGTGGATTATTAATTCTATTGACTCGGATATTGCTGATAGTATCCTATATATGGCTGATGCTCATGCGATCTGGGAGGAATTGCGTGAGCGATATTGTCAAAGTAATGCTCCCCGAATTTTCCAAATACAACGGGACATTGCTTCACTTACACAAGATCAACTTTCCATTGCCGCGTATTACACGAAGATGAAAAGTTTGTGGGATGAATTGTCGTCCTACAGTGAATCTGTTTCTTGCACCTGTGGAGCACAGAATGAGAGGAACAAGTTGATGCAATTTCTTATGGGACTCAATGACTCCTATAGTGCTGTTCGAGGACAGCTCCTGTTGATGAATCCTTTACCTACGGTTCGTCAAGCCTATGCATCTATTTCCCAGGAGGAGAAGCAACGAAGCCTTGCTTCTTCTCGAGTTACTACAGACGTAGCAGCTATGGCAGTACGTCAACCTAGTTCGAAGTCTTCTAATCGCAAACCTTTGCATTGCACTCATTGCGATCAAGACTACCATACCATTGATACCTGTTATCAGCTTCATGGATATCCACCAGGACACCGTTTGCATAAAGTTAAACCACAGAAAGGAAACCAGCGACAAAAAAAAGATCGGGGATCTTCCTCGGCGAATCATGTCTCGGAAAATGCAGCCACCAAAGAGGAGTTACAGTCCGTCATGTCTGGACTTTCTGATGCCCAGTTTCAACAGATTCTACAAATCATGAATGGTCAGAGCCGTGAGGAACAGCCACAGGCTAATGTCGCTAAGACAGGTTTGTCGAACTCTCCCTTGCATCTCCATCGATGGATAATCGATAGTGGTGCAACGGATCATATCACTTCTTCACCAGAATTGCTTACTGATGGTGTTAAAAATAAGAATATGTCTCCTGTTTTGTTACCCAGTGGAGAGCAAGCCCGCATACTTTCCATTGGCCATGTCCCTCTGAGTTCTACTTTTAAATTGCAAGATGTGTTGTGTGTGCCTACTTTTAAAGTAGATTTGATGTCAGTAAGTCGTATTACGAGTGGCTTACATTGTTCAGTAACATTTTTTCCTTCCTGGTGTATTGTGCAGGACCTAGCGACGAGGACGGTGATTGGTTTGGGTAAGCAAAGAGGCGGGCTATACTACTTGGTGGCCTTGGCTCCTGATCAGTCTAAGTTTCCTCGACGGTTCTGCAACCTTGTGCTTTCACCAACGGAGCTCTGGCATCGGCGTTTGGGTCACTTGTCATCCTCTCGTCTAGATTTCATGTCCAAACAGTTGTTACATTTCCCTTTTGCATCTAATAATGCTTGTGATATTTGCCCTTTAGCCAAGCAACATCGATTACCTTTTACTGTTAGTTCAATTTCATCTAATCAACCCTTTGTTTTGATTCATTGTGACATCTGGGGACCTTTTAAAGTTGCGTCTACTTCTCGAGCCAAATATTTTTTAACCATTGTCGACGATTATTCTCACTTTACATGGATTTTTCTTATGCAACACAAACATGACACACAATCTCTTCTCAAGGATTTTTTTTCTTTTGTTAAAACCCAATTTAATACTTCTATTCGTAATATCCGTGTTGACAATGGTGGGGAATTTTTTTTCCCTTCGTGATTTCTTTAAAGATCATGGAGTGATTTACCAACACTCTTGCGTTTATACGCCTCAACAAAATGGGGTCGTCGAACGCAAGCATCGTCATATACTTGAAACTGCTCGTGCCTTGCGTTTTCAAGCTAATTTTCCCCTCCATTTTTGGGGTGAATGTGTGCTCACAGCCGTTCATCTCATTAACCGTCTTCCTACACCCATTCTTTCCAAGCAAACACCGTTTGAACGTTTGTATTCTAAACCTCCTACCTTTTCCCACCTTAGGGTCTTTGGTTGCCTCGCTTATGCCACTGATGTCAATGTCACTCACAAATTTTCTCCTCGTGCCCACAAATGTATTTTTTTGGGATATCCCATTGGTCAGAAAGCCTACAAGTTATATAACCTCACCACTCGCCAAATTTTTACCAGTCGTGATGTTGTCTTCCATGAAAATATTTTTCCTTTTCACACATTCCCTTCTTCATCTTCCCCTCAACCTGCGTCTTTCTCCAACCCACTTCTTGAACCTCCTTCACCTGATCCCGTGTTACCCTCGGTCATCCACCCCTCTGACCCTATGTTCTCTGTTGAGCCGACCTCTTTCGCTGATGCCGAGTCTCCCGCGCTTCCTTCTCCTGCACCGCTACCTGCATCTGCTGTTCCTGACCTCACGCTGTCCGTGTCTGAGCCTACACCTGATCCGGCCCCGGTGCTCCGTCGTTCCAGCCGCCATTCTTCTCCGCCACCCAAGTTACGAGATTATGATTGTCCTACTCTCAAGCTTACCCAACCCCATCCTCCATCGTCTTCGTCGTCTGGTCGCACTCCAGGTACACGGTATCCACTCGCTAATTACCTTACTTACCATCGTTTCTCACCCACACAACAATCTTTCCTTGCACATATTACTCAACAGGTTGAACCTCGGAGTTATGAGGATGCAGCTCGTTTTCCTCATTGGCAAGCTGCCATGGCTTCCGAATTAGCAGCATTGGAAGCCAACTGCACTTGGTCTCTTACTCCCCTTCCCCGTGGCAAAACTCCCATTGGTTGTCGTTGGGTTTACAAGATTAAGCATCGTTCTGATGGCTCCATTGAGCGTTATAAGGCACGTTTAGTTGCCAAGGGCTATACCCAGCTTGAGGGTGTTGATTTCCATGACACGTTTTCTCCCACTGCCAAAATGGTCACTGTTCGCTGTTTGTTGGCTCTTGCTGCTTCTCGGCAGTGGTCTCTTCATCAGTTAGACGTTCACAACGCTTTTCTTCATGGTGACCTTCATGAAGAAATTTATATGACTCTTCCTCCCGGTCTTCGGCGACAGGGGGAGAACTTGGTTTGTCGCCTTAGTAAGTCTTTATATGGGTTGAAACAAGCCTCTCGTCAATGGTTTGCGAAGTTTTCTGAGGCCATTCAATCCGCTGGTTATGTACAATCCAAGTCCGACTACTCTTTATTTACTCGGAAACAAGGCAAGTCCTTTACAGCTCTCTTGATTTATGTTGATGACATTTTGATTACGGGAAATGATTCGAGTACTATTGATGCCCTTAAACAATTCCTTAATGGTCGTTTTAAAATCAAGGATCTTGGTGATTTGAAGTACTTTCTTGGGATTGAAGTATCACGTTCTAAGAAAGGGATCTTTATTTCCCAACGAAAATATGCTTTAGAAATATTGAAAGATGAAGGTCTTTTGGGAGCTCGCCCCGTCGACTTTCCCATGGAACAGAATCTTAAATTATCAGACAATGGTGCAATCCTCAAAGACCCGGCAAAATATAGAAGATTAGTGGGGCGTCTGATATACCTAACAATCACTAGGCCGGATATAACCTATTCCGTGCATGTGTTGAGTAGGTTTATGCATGAGCCTCGCACACCACACATGGAAGCAGCTCTTCGGATTTTGAAATATATCAAAAATACACCTGGACAAGGTTTGTTCTTCTCTGCGGAAAATGATTTAGTCTTAAACGCATATTGTGACTCGGACTGGGCAGGTTGCCCAACAACACGAAGATCAACTACGGGGTATTGTATTTTTTTTGGGCGCTTCATTGGTTTCTTGGAAGTCAAAGAGACAAAAGACTGTGTCTTTGTCATCAGCAGAGGCCGAGTATCTGTCCTCTCTTCTCCTCCCTCCATCTTTACGTATGATTATTTTTTATTTTTTATTTTTTTCCTGATGTTGGAATTTTGATCTATGGAGTTTAAGGCTCTGAAATATAGTATGATTTCAGAGCATTTGACAATTTAGTTGTAAGCAAGAAGCTCTTTTATTTACATTTCTGTGTAGTAGATCTGGCTTTTATGTGTTTTCTTTGATTCCTATGATAATTTTCAATGCTTATTTCAGGGCTTTACATTCTTAATGGTGTTGAACTAAATGCTTTTACTTACCTTGTTGCTGATTAAAGTTGGTTTCAAGAAAGCTGACAATCTTAATGAACAAAATCTTCCTATAAATTGGTATATGATACATGATCAAAAAGTCCTTGTTTACAAGGCATAGAAAAGAACTTTTTACGGACTTAACCTCTCTGTAAACAATCATTTTGAATTAAGAAGTCTAAGTAAATTGTGGCGCAAGTAATCAACTTATCTAAAGACTAAAAAGGCAATCTATTAAACAAAGATAACCGTGGCACGCTCAGATCTCCCTTAGTTTTGATTGTGAGCCTAAATACCTACCAAAGACCCCACAAAGGCACCTTTCAAACTAACTCCAAACTCATGATTCAGAAAAATAAGCGGCAAACCTTGCCTATCTGGCAAGACAAGAGGAGTTATGCGCAGGACATTCTAGCCTAAGCAGAAAGAACTTTCTTATTTTCTCGCTTGCTTTCTCTGTCCTTGAAGTTGTGCAAGGCCATACCATCGATAGGACCTCACCTTTAACCAAACAGGCAATCTGTATTGAACAAAATTTGTTAAAAAGTTAATTTTGATTTCCCAAAAGAAAAAAAGCAAATTAAGAGACTCTAAAAATCCAAGCAAGTAAAAATAAAAAAAATAAATAAAAATAAAAAATAAAAATAAAAACCCTTAGCGGTATGAGTGAAATTTTATTGGTAACGGAAAAAAAAAGTTACACCTAGTTAAGGGGGACATAAACTTTACCCCTCATAATACAAAGAAAAGAAGAAAAAGAACATGAAAAAAAAATGGTGACATAAACCTTACCCCTCCAAAAACGAAAACATAAAAAATACAAGTGAAAAAGGATGAGACGAGAAACCTAATTTCTCTAAAGCCAAACCAAAAAGGTCAAAACCAAGCCACTTATTGTAAGATACCAGCATGAACCAGACCACACATAATAGTACAACAAACACTACCAACAACTGCAACATGAATTTCAATAAGGACTAAGTCCTTTGCCCCCTCCAACCTCTTTTGGCTAGTAACTGCCACCTCCTCTTGCTAAATGTCTCTACAAACCATTCATGCTTCTTGTCTACAAAAGCGTTCCCGGCAACGAATCCGACAATTAGACCACAAAAAACTCTTGGAAGAACCATGTACCAATCAAACTTAAATGCAATTTCAGGGTCTTCATCTTCTTTGAAGATCGAAGGTGGTGAGGATGTTGAGGTCTCTGAATCCTTGCATTTCTTTGACAGAGGTTTTCCACACAAACCCGAGTTTCCTTGGTATGAATCTTCCTAAAATATATTAAATTGCTGGCCAAGTGGTATAGGCCCCCAAAGATGGTCATGGGATACATTGAAATACACAAGGAAATTGAGTTGGCCAAATTACTGGGGATACTTCCTGATAGCTGGTTTCCAGAGAGATCCAATGATTTAAGAGCTGTCAAGTTCCCAAGAGATGAGGGTATGAGACCACTGAGAGTGTTGTTGGAGAGGTTCAGCAAATGAAGGCCTCTTAGTTTCCCAATGATACCTGCTGGAATCTCTCCTTCAAATCTATTTCTTGATAGATCTATAAGTCTCAGAAGATAAGGGGTCTTCAAATATTTCAACTCAGCTCCCTTGGCAAGAATTGTGATCTTGTATTGATAGATATAAGTGGCATTAGTTGCGTTGGTTGAAGATACTTCAAAATAAGTTTGATTGGTTTCATTAACAAATTTCACGAAATTCCAGTTCTCCAAGTAGTTAGAGGGCAACATACCGGAAAAACCATTGTGAGATAGATAAATGATGCATAAGTTTGGGAACTCATGGTTACTTGAAGGCTTCCCAATTATTCCACGAAATTCATTAAGCAAAATGAGAGCCTTTAACACTGGCAGTTCCCCTAACCAAGATGAAAAGATGTCTCTGATGTAATTATTTCCGAGATTAAGAAACTCCAACCGAGTGCAATGAGCCATAGATCTTGGTTACTTGGTACCTTCCCCTGCAAATGATTGTCGCTTAAATCTACCATTCTCAAACTCTTTTTGTTTGGACATAGTTGAGGAATATCTCCATCAAAAGAATTGTTCGACAAGTTGAGTACTTCCAAAGCACTAGAGTTCCCCAAACATTGTGGAAGCATACCACCTAGGTTGTTGTCCGCCAAATCAAGAACTTGTACATTCATGCTGCAGAATAGTGGCGAAATATCACCATTATAATCATTGTTTGCAACATCATAAGTTATGATTGATTGGGGTGGAATTGGCAGTGAACCTTGTAACAAGTTGGACCTTACTGCAAAAAACACCAGATTTTTCCATGTAAGAATGGGTGGATTTTGGTCAAATGAATTGAGACCTGTTAAGACGTTATGCGACAGAGCCAGATTCTTCAGAGTTTTTATAGATGTATTCCAGAACCATTTTGGTATTTGGCCGTGAATCCTGTTGTTAGAAGAGTTTAGGTCGTACAACTCGTCCTGGTTTTTTGAAAACTCTGGAAACTTTGTTAAGTTGCATGAAACCAACCTCATAATTTGAAACTTCGGAAGAGTAGCATTCAAATTGGGTTTAATTTGCAGGGAGTTGGTTGGACGATAATCGAAGTTTCTTTACATTTTTGAGGTTCGAAAACTGATCAAATTCAACTAATCCCCTCAACTTATTAAATGAAAGGTCTAGATAAGTTAATTGGGCCAAATTTCTTGTAACCCAACATGAGATTTGACCAGTTAGTTTATTAGTACCCAAGTTTAGTTGCATAAGTTATGTCAAGTTAGCAAGAAAACATGGGAATTTTCCCATTGAGTTGGTAGACTCAAGGCCCAAATGATCAAGTGCAGTTAACTTTCCAACCCAAGACTAGGAATAATCAGAGAGTACAGATTGGTATTTTGTTGTGAAAATTTCTTTTCCAGGCCAATACAATGGATCATAAAATGAAGAAATATCAAGGTAAAAGAGCTGAGTAAGGTTTCTGAGTGAAGATGGAACATGGGGATCAAAATTACAACGATAGATGCCAAATACAGTTAAGGAACGAAGATTTCCGATAGACGTAGGCAGTGGACCAGAGAAACTTGCTTCCCCAACGCTCAATTTCTTGAAGGAATCGTTCCTGTTGAAGTTAAGAAAATAACCTGTTAGCTTAAAGTCCTTGTGAACATAAAGAACCTCTGAGTTTGGTAGATGGAAAACACCAATAGGGAACTCCCCATATAACCCACAGTGGGGAAGTTTGAGAGATGTGAGGGATGATGTATTGACAAAGTTATCAGGAAAAGTGGAGAATATTTCTACCCAACCAGATGAAGTTGTTTTAAGTGGGTCATGTTTTGGACTAGGATTCTTAGATTGGGTTTTATCAATGTTATATAGACACCATATCGAGTGAAAAATTTATCATTGTATGACAAATCAAGGAAAGATAACTTTGATAGCTTCGAAATTTCAGATGGAATCTGGCCCGAAAATAAGGACTATGAAAGGTTGAGATAGGTTAGACTCGTAAGGTCACAACCTAATCTTTATGGTATTTGAGACAAATTGAAGTTGTTATCCGAGAGATCAAGTCTCTCTGCAAGTGAACAAGTTGGAAGAGGCTGCTGTTGGAGTTGATAGAACAATAGTGACAGCTGTTGCCGAGTTCAAGGCCAATGACATGGCCAGACTCTTCATCGCACTCAACATCATCACACGAACAGCAGTCACTCTGATTCTGATGTCCTCCTCATAACGTCCAAGATGCAACCTTCGGATACGCGTAAGTCGCTATCAATCAGAAAGCTATTCTTGAATTGTAACAATACAGAGCCCTCAACCAAATGTGCAAGTGTCCGCACAAATGAAACAGAGTGAGTGACATTGAGTAAAAGCAAAACAATACAACGTACAGATAACAAGTTAAACCATGAAGATCTCATTCTCATTCCCGTTCCTACTCCCATGACTGGTTTTTTTTTTTTTTTTTTTTTTTTTTCTTCCAATGACTATAAATGTTTTTTTCCTTCTCTCGTAAACAAGAAGAGCAACTGAAGTCCTCTTATAAAACAACCAAAGTTCTAAAAAGCACTAGACCCTACTACTTTGTTTTTTTTGTTCTACATATATTTCCCCTTTGTGCTTCAACACACATCCGTAAGGATGACAAGGATCGAGCTTCAAGCAAGGATTAAGATGCTGCCATGTGTTAGTAAATTAGGCAGTGTAGCTGTTAAGTTAGTTATGTTTGTTGTGAAATAGGTTGCTTAGGGAGCAAGCAATGTAACTAGTATAAAAGGAATGATTACTCTTGTATTCTTAGTAGTGAAGAAATATATCAAAGAATTATCTCACTTCTTGCTCTCTCTCTAAACTTGTCTCTCTACTTCTTCGATCATACTGTCACCATTGATGAACTTGAAGCTTAGTTCACTGCATTTCTACATGGTATCCTTGCCGGCAATAGGGAATTCTCTTCAATCCTGACTTGTTCTACTTCCGCTACCTTCTCTGATTCTGTTTGTGGTATGCAATCTTCCCCAATCTTTCTATGTTTAGTTGAATCTTGCTCCGATTGAAATCTAGAATCTTGAATATATGATGTTTGATGAAATGCGTTCAAAGATGTCTTCCTTCTGCCTCAAATTTTTGCACCAATCTGTCCTCTGAATAGTTGTTTTTCTTACAAATTAATCAAGAAATAGTCTCTATCTGCAACCCTAATTTCTTCAAGAATTCAAGAAAATATGATTACTGATGCGCAATTACAACTAGTACAGTCTCCAATTACAAGTTTGGTTCCGAATGTCTCTACTTCTGTTACTAGGAAGTTCAATGATACGAATGATTTGGTCTGGCATTATCAATTACTATTGTTGCTTAAGAGCCATGGTATTCTTGGATTTGTGGATGGTACAAAAATGTGTCCTTCTCGGTTTGTTGAAGATTCAGACAACTGAAGTGTTGAAACTGAGAATTAGCAGATATGGAAAATGCATGATCGAGCATTGATAAAATTAATCATTGCTACTCTTTCTCCTACTACAATGTCATGTATAGTTGGTTGCACTAGTGCACATGAGATGTGGATGAGTCTGAGAGATAGGTTCTCTACAATCACAAAAGCTAGTATTTTTCAGATGAAACTGGAGTTGCAAAACATTCAAAAAGGTTCTGACTCCATTTCTCAGTATTTACAAAGAATTAAGGATGTTCGTGATCACATGTCAACTGCTGGTGTCTCTTTTGAGGATGATGACATAGTGATTCTTGCATTGAAATGTTTACCCTCTAAATATAACACCTTCAGGATAGTGATTCGAGGCAGAGAAAATGTCATTTCACTCAAGTACTTCAGAGCTCAGTTACTTGCTGAAGAGGTTACAATTGAGAATAATGAACTTTCTAGTTCTTTTGTAATTGCAATGCTTGCCAAGGATAACGAATTAAAGGGCAAACGTCTTATGCTTGAAGAAAGCTTATCTCAAGTAATGGCTCATCTCAGACTTCATCAGCTCAATATCATCATGGTAGTTTTTTTCCACTCAATGGACTCATTCTGACAACTACAAAACCAATGGTACTACCTATAATTCTAGAGGCTACATGGGTTTTAATAACTATAGAGGTAGAGCACGGGGAAGAAACAATTATGGTCATAATCCTAGATTCTCTGGAAATAATAGCCCTGGCATTCTTGGACCTACTAATCCCCATATGTGTAACAAAGGGGTCACATTGCTTCTGATTGCTTTCAGAGGCACTCTTCTACAACTGTGGCATCTTCTCCTATGCAATGTCAAATTTGCTGGAAATTTGGACATTCTGCAATACAATGTTGTCACAAGGCAAGCTTTTCCTACCAAGGAAGATCACCACCATCAACATTGACTGCAATGCATGCCAATTATCAACCCTCGGCACCTCAGGAGCAATTTTGGATAGCTTACACAGGTGCCACCTCTTACATGACTTCTGAATTGAGCAATCTCAACATGGCTACTCCATTCATTGGTGCTGATACTATAACCATTGCTAATGGTTCAGGTTTGCCAATATCTCATACTGGCAGTTCAACTTTACATGTCCCTAAATATGCATTTCAGTTAAAAGAAGTATTGCGTGTTCCTCAACTCTCTCAACATTTGTTGTCAGTCTATAAGTTGTGTAAAGACAACAAATGTTGATTTATCTGTGATGAATTTTGCTTCTGGATTTAGGACAAGATCACGGGGACAATACTCCTCAAGGGACTGTGTAAAGATGGCTTGTACCAGATCCCATTTCATATACCTCAACATATACTTACTCAAGCATATAAAGCATCTCACTCAGTCAAACAACACCAACACTGCTTTCTTGGTCATCAAGTCAATACAAGTCTGGCACAATAGATTGGGGAATCTTTCCAATGTTGTTGTTTCAACAATGTTGCACCAATCACAGATAACATTCTCTGTTGATCAATCAAAGCATGTGAGTATCTCTTGTCTAGAAGGCAAAATTACCAAGCTTTCATTTCCTTTTCCCACAAATAAAACTGTAAAACCTTTAAAGGTTTTACATAATGATGTGTGGGGACCATCACCAATTGTATTAGTTGAAGGTTACAAATTCTATGTTACTTTCATTGATGAATGTACCAGGTTTACCTAGATATTTCCTTTAATGAATAAAAGTGAGGTGCTTTAAACATTTGTGCATTTTCATGCTATTCTGTTAACCCAATTTTCTGCAACTATTAAAAATTTTCAAAGTGATGGTGGTGGTGAATATTGTACTAAATTCCAACAGTTTTTTCTAGACAAAGGTATTATACATCAAAGATCATACCCATATACACCTGAATAGAATTGCCTTGCTGAAAGAAAACACAGGCATATTGTTGAAACTACATTAACCCTACTAAGTACTGCACAATTGCTTTCTCAATTCTGGTTTCATGCATGTGCAAACTCTGTATACTTGATCAACAGAATGCATTGTCACACATTGTCTATGAAATCTCCTTACACTTGTCTATTTGATAAGCCTCATGTTTTGACACATTTAAAAGTGTTTGGTTGTAGCTGTTATCCAGTGTTAAATCCTTACAAGACCAATAAACATCAATCCAATACAATTCAATATGTCTTTTTAGGGTATGCAAGTCTATACAAAGGTTATATTTGTTTCAACCCAATTTCAGGCAGGTTTTAAAGACGGAGCCAATGACGGCTCACTGGGGGCATATGCCCCCACTCAAGTGATTTGTTTGTTGAGTCGCAGACTACAATTATATAATATACACGTATTATTTTTGAAGAAAATGTATGTACCTAGTATCCAACATACTTTCATACTGCATTTGCTCCATATCAAATATTATATGAGCAAAAGTGGTATTGTTCTGTCATTCAAACCAAAAAACCTCACTCTTGCGTAATTATGTATTAACATTTTTCTTATCACTTTGCCACTTTCTACTACACTAAAATTTTTGTAACATTGGAATTGTGATACATTATCATTTGAAATAATCCCTATTTTCGTATTGGTTATAAGTCATATTATAATAAGGTTTTCTTAATTGATTTTCAGGTTGCCCCCTCTAAAAGAAATTTATAGCTCTGTCTCTGGGTTTTATGTCTCAAGACATGTCATTTTTTATGAAACTAATTTTATATTGATTTTTTTTATAGAGATAATAAGACAAAAAGCAATAGAAATATAAAATGTTGACGTAACTTAACCGTGACGGCACAAATAGGAGGGATGGGAATGGCACCGAAACAGGAGGGCATACAATCTGCCTCTTTTTTTCCCTTCCTTTCTTCTCAGTGAACATCAATGAATTATGCATGGGTATTTTTTTTAGTATAACGATATTTTACATTAAGGAAATGAAGAATTCGGCTAAGCCACACAATGAACAACCTAATTTGATATCAAATTTGTTATCTACGAGATTCGAATATAAAACATCTCACTTAAATAGAGTAATCACTCATTTTAGTGATGTAATTACATCGCTCACAATATTTAATTTACCTATTATCTAACATATAGGGTATTATTACCACTATAAGACTTTGGGATTTACTATTTTCACTTACATTTGGTCAAATATCTTAATAGATAGAGTGTTTAGTTTCTATTCATGCATTCTAGATTCAAAACTCCCCTCTCCCAATTTATTATAATTCTTTCGAGCCCTTCCCTTCCTCTTACTAATAATTTATTTTTGTTTTTTACTATTTACACTTAATAATTATCTGTTCTTACCTAGCAAAATTCAAAGTTTCCATTTTACCCTTTTAAAGAATAAAGATGTGTGTGTGTGTGTGTAATAAAATTAAAAAAAAAAAACCTTAAAACAGTAGTCGAAGCTTCTACTGGAGTCGGCGGCTCCCAACTACCTCCTTTCCCCTCCTCTTCCATGTCCATTCTAGTCCAACGCGTGGACCCACTTTTACGGCTTAAAGTCTTGAACCAAATTACACGCCTTTCACTATCACCGCAAGCATTCTAGTTAAGGGATTAGTGTGAAACCGTATTTTTGCTACTAATTAATTAAGGTTTATAGTTTTGAACCAAATTATACGCCTTTGATTATCACCACAAAGAGCTGCCAAAGACCATTTCTGTAAATTTGAAGTTGGATGATAAATTAAAGGTTGTTAAGATAGATGAAAGTGTAGTGGTAGTCATTTTCACTTGTAAGTGAGATCTTATGTTCGATTCTCACCAAATAACCAAATACGAATTTGAACTACATTATTGCTAGCAAATTATGTCACATCCCGGCCTGGGGGGGACCACTTCTCGGGTCCGCTCCACCACCGTAGCACAATATTGTCCGCTTTGGGCTTACCATTCCCTCACGGTTTTGTTTTTGGGAACTCACGAGCAACTTCCCAATGGGTTACCCATCATGGGATTGCTCTAGCCCCCTTCTCGCTTAACTTTGGAGTTCCCATGGAACCCGAAGCCAGTGAGCTCCCAAAAGACCTCGTGCTAGGTAGGGATGGGAATATACATTTAAGGATCACTCCCCTAGGCGATGTGGGACGTCACAAATTATGAGGCTTAGCCCATCCTCTTCCTTTAGTATAGATAATATCAATTGTTAAAAAAAAAAAATTGGATGAAGGTGAGTCTGGTACATCTCTGTAGTTAGAAGGGAGTGATGCACACACAAATTTGTTTCAAAACTTAGTAATGCCCTTGTGTATTTCTAATCCTCGCACCCTTACATCCTACTGTTACGTATCAATTTTGAACATATCTTGAGATTGGGTTGTGAGAAAAAGCATATGTGCAAATGAAGAACAATGAATGACATTGTCGAGGAAAAAAACAAAACAATACAAGGTATAGAAAACAAGTCCATGACTTGTTTTCAAGTAAGGTGCCATTGTGATTCCAACTAAATACAAAGAATAATGGGTTCCTCTAATTGGAGAAATTTTTCACTCATCAAGATTCATATCAACCCTAGTTGTTTTCAAGATGAAGGGTGAGATTTTTCTAGTGGAGGAGACTGATGGAAGACCAAATATGGATCAATTTTAACTATAAAAGATAAAGAAAATAAAATGTTTCAAATCTTGAAAGAAAAAAAAATTAAAGTTTCACATTGGTATGTCACTTTTCATCACACTAGCAATTTTTTTTATTTCTGTAAGTGGACTCGTGTGTCACTTGCCGTGGTGGTGAATGAAACGCCAAAGATCCCCTTCTGATTTGTATATAACTGAGGGGGTGGGTTGAGATGGTTATTTCCTTTCCTTTATTCTTAGTGAATTTTAATGAATTATGCATGGTATTAGAAGAGTAATGTTTATCTATATCGATACAATAAAAATTCTTTTTTGTCAACTAAAGAGTGAAAAACAAATACTAAAGAGGGTATTGTTACCACTATAAGACTATTTACTATCTGCACTTGCATGTGCTCAAATATCCTATTGGATATGGTGTTTGATCTCTACCCATGCATTCTGAGTTTAAAACTCTCAATTTCCAGATTATTGAAATAGTTCCAAACTCTCCTCCTCTCCTTAATATTTTTTTTTTTTACTATTTGCACTTAATTAATTACCTGTTATTCCTTAGTAAAATTCAAAGTTTCCATTTTACCCTTTTAAATAATAAAGTTGTAAAAAAAACAAAAAACAAAAAAAATTAAAACACTGTCGGAGCTCTAACCGGAGTCGGCGGCTCCCAACTACCTCATTTCCCCGCTCTTCCATCTCCCTTCTAGTCGTATGCATGGATCCACTTTTAAGGCTTATAGTCGTCATGGAATTAAACATGCCTTTCACTATCAGCGCAAAAATTCTCGTCATGGGATTAGTGTGAAACCATATTTTTGCTACTAATTGATTAAGGCTTATAGTCTTGAACCAAATTATACGCCTTTGACTATTACCACAAAGTGTTTGAAGGTGTTTGTTATAGTCGCATTCCTGAACAATTGAGACACAAGCTGGAGGAAGCTTCAACCAAAGGTATTTTTGTTGTATATGTTAAAACCAATGTTTAAAATATCAGTAACTATGGAAATATTGATAAGCAAATTTGTGGAAATATCGACGGACATATCAAATATCGGTTGCTTTATATAATTCTTAAACATTGGTTTGGACGAAGTATAAGATTTTTTTTTCGATATTTAATAGATGTAGAAAAAAATATCGACGATATATGTCGATTTTATCCTAAAGTTAAGAGTTTTTTCAATACAAGGTGAAGTTTAGACTTCACCCCCCATCTCCCTATCTTTATATGATTTTTTAGAAATATCGACTGTATCGAAGAAATTTTAAACTCTGGTTAAAACAATGAGTGACTTTGAGGAAAAACAAAACAATACAAGGTATAGAAAACAAGTTAAACCACTATGATCCAACGATCTTTTTTTTCTTGATGATTAAAGAAAAATAAAAATATTAAACCCTAGCCTATAGAATCATGTACTTTTCCATCTCTATCTCTCATATCATCAAATGCTTCCCTTTGGAGACAACGCTAGTGGATGACTAGTAATGGTGGCAAGAAAATGAACAGATTGGTGAGGGAAAAAAAAAAAAAAAAAAAAAAAAGTCACTTTGCATGATGGGCAACTGTCTCCTGTGGTTCAGAGAGGACTCAGCCTAACATAATACATCTTCGTAATGAAAATTGAGTGGAAACATGAAAAAGCCTATTGGAGAACAGTAACAAGAGTAATTAATGACGGATTCTCTCTCAAATCATGCTTCTGAACAAGAACAAGATAAAATGTCTCACTTGCCATAAAGACTCTATCTCCACAGCCGCCTTCTTTTGCTTCTTCCTTCTTTCTGCTGGAAAGTAGCTCTCTGCATCATATTTACATTTCTTTTTAGGGGGTGTGATATCCACACACCCCTTTTTACTTCTCACACAATTCTTGTTGATTTTTGTCCCTTGATCTTCTTCAATTCATCTGATTCAACAACCAAAAATTAAAAGGGTGTATGAGAAGTAAAAAATGGTGTGTGAATATCACACCCCTTCTTTTTATTTCTATAGGTTACGTGCCGTGGTGATCTAAACGCTCATAAGCCCCTTCTGATTAGTATATAATTAAGACGGTCGGATGAATAATGGTATGATATTTGTAACTAGCTTAGAAAATTTTTTACTTGTGTATGTTAAGATTTTGTTTTTAGATGAGTACGTAAATTTTCAATCTTACAGTGAGACGGTTTTTTTTCTTTCTTTCTTTTGTTCAAAGGTGAACATAATAATTATTACATGCAAATGATGAATTGACTTCAAGTCTTCAATAAGCGTTGTGATGAGTCACATATGCAAACGACGACTTGACATCAAGTCTTCAAGAGATGGTGATCACTTGATTTTATCTGCTCAAAGTATATTATGTTTACATTCTTTAAGATCATACAAGCGTACATATAAAACTAAACGATCGAGTTTGCAAATTATTATATGCAAACGATGAATGACTTCAAGTCTTCAAGTGATGGGGATGGGCTGATTTTATCAAACGATGACTTGACTTCCACTGAGGTTGCCTAGTTACATCCAAAAGACTTACTATGAGCCAAACAAACATTTTCTGACTGCCAAGTAAAAAGAGTTTACTTCACTCATCTATTGAGACATCAATTCACCACCTACTCATCGATCGACTCATAATTTTTTTTTTATTTATGCTTGCATGAGTTGTGTCTATAAAAGGAGTATACTTCTCCACTCTTAATTATCTGAGAGCCATCAAACATTTATAACCAGAAAAACACACTGCCATGAAAATGGAATCGTGGTTGTCCAAGTTTACCTATTTGCATTGTCTTCTTTTGCTATTACTCAATGCTACTCATTGTTTTTCATTTGTGCAGATTCAGACACGGACACTTTGCCATGCTGATGAGCACTCGTTCTTGTTACAATTCAAGGAAAGCTTTATGATAAACAAGTCAGCTTCTTCATCTCCTTTTGCTTACCCAAAGGTTGCATCTTGGACTCGAGAAGGAGATCATAATCAGAGTAACTGTTGTTCGTGGGATGGTGTTGAGTGCCATACGGAGTCTGGTCATGTCATTGGCCTTGACCTCAAGAGCAGCTGTCTCTATGGTTCTATCAATTCCAACAACACCCTCTTCCGACTTGTTCACTTGCAGATGCTTGACCTCTCAGATAACAACTTCAATTCGTCTGAAATACCATCGAGATTGGGCCATGACCTTTCGAGTCTATCCTATCTCAACCTTTCACTGTCTGCATTTTCTGGTCAAATTCCATCTGAAATTTCAAAGTTATCCAAACTGTCTACCCTTGATCTGTCTCACAATAATGGTTTGGAGCTTAGGAAGTCCAACATGAGAATCCTAGTCCAAAACTTGACCAGCATAAAACAACTTCATCTTAGTAATGTAGGCATATACTCCACTGTGCCTGATATCTTAGTCAACGCATCTTCTCTCACATCTCTTAATCTAAGCAAATGTGGGTGGTATGGGGAATTTCCAGTCGGCATTTTCCACCTACCAAACCTAGAGGAGCTTAGTTTATACTCAAACATAAAGCTAAATGGTTATTTTCCTACTTTTAACCGGACCAATTCCTTCAAAACATTGGATGTTTCATCGACAAATTTCTCTGGTGAACTTCCTAGTTCTATCGGAAACCTTCATTCCTTAAACTACTTTGATATCTCATACTGTGGTTTTGATTCCCATGTTCCATCTTCATTTGGAAACCTTACCCAGCTCAGTTTCCTTGAGATGGCTTCATTTCATGATGTTTCCGCAGGCCAATTCTTAGTTCCTAATTCCTTGTCTTGTTTTGGAAAATTAACCAAGCTCAACTACTTGGATCTTTCGGATATTAACTTACAGGGGAATTTCCCACGTTTTGTGGCTAACCTGACCCAACTTGCGTTTCTAGACTTGTTTGACAATTCACTAACTGGTGAAATCCCATCTTGGCTCACATTAGAGTTGAACCAACTAACTTTTCTACGGCTCACCTTCAACGATTTGCAAGGAGCAGTTCCTAAGTCGCTTTTCCACCTCAGAAATCTTGAATTTCTTGGCCTTTCCTCTAATAATTTGAGTGGAATAGTTGAGTTTGATGAGTTTTCCAACCTCAAAAAGTTGAAGAAACTTGGTTTATCAGACAACAAGTTATCTGTGCGTGTCAAATCTGGTTCAAGTGCTACTCTTCCAAAGTTCGAAGTTCTAAAGTTGGCTGAATGCAACTTGACAGAGTTTCCAGAATTTTTGAAAAATCAATACGAATTGGGAGCCCTGGACCTTTATGATAACAATATTCATGGCCAAATACCAAAATGGCTCTGGAATGCAACTAGAGAAACTTTGGTCAATCTTAACCTCAATTATAACTTCTTAACAGGCCTTGAAGAAAATCCAGTCACTCTTCCATGGAAAAATCTGCAACTTTTTAGTCTTGACAGTAATCGGTTACAAGGGTCATTGCCAATTCCACCACAATCTATCATGTCTTACAGCGTCGGCAACAATAATTATAGTGGAGAAGTTTCACCATTGTTCTGCAACTTGAATTATCTTCAAGTTCTTAATTTGGGCAACAACAGCCTGAGTGGCATGCTTCCACAGTGTTTGGGGAAGTCCAATAGCTTGGAAATGCTGGCCTTGACTTATAATTCTTTCCATGGTGATATTCCTCCATTTTGCGCTATAAAAAATAGTTTGAAATTGGTTTTGTTGGGTTACAATCGGTTACAGGGGAAGCTACCAAGATCAATGGCCAATTGCACTCAGTTAGAGTTTCTTCACATTGGCAACAATCAGATCAGTGATATCTTCCCTTCTTGGTTAGGGGTACTTCCAGTATTAAGGGGTCTCATTTTGGGGTCGAATGCATTTCATGGGATAATTGGGAAGCCTCCAACTAATTATGAGTTCCCAAACTTGTGCATCATTGATTTATCCAACAATCTGTTTTCAGGTATGTTGCCTTCTAAGTACATGGAGAACTGGAGTTTCATGAAATATGTTGTCGCAAACAATGGAAGCCGGTACTTTGAAGTCTCATCGAGCACAGATAAATATGGAAATTACTATCAATTTTCATACGATATGATAATTCCTGTAAAAGGTGTTAAGTTGACATATTATCGGACCCCTTATGATCTGAGACTCTTAGATTTCTCAAGTAATAGATTTGAAGGAGAGATTCCAGCAAGTATCATTGGAAGTCTAAGAGAACTTCAGTTGCTAAACCTCTCCAAAAATTCACTCTCTAGCCACATCCCCTCATCTTTAGGGAACTTGACTGCTCTTGAATCGTTGGATCTCTCTCAAAACAAGCTCTCCGGAAGGATCCCCGGTAGCTTGGCACAACTCACTTTCCTTGAGTACTTCAATGTGTCGCATAACCATCTTTGGGGGCCTATACCACTTGGCCAACAATTTGGTACATTCCTAGAAGATTCATACCAAGGAAACTCAGGTCTGTGTGGAAAGCCTTTGTCCAAGAAATGCGAGGGTTCTGAGAGCTCGAGGTTGCCGCCACCATCAAGCTTTGAAGAAGATGAAGAGGCTGGATTTCCATTTGAGTTTGACTGGTATGTAGTCTTGCCGGGAGTTGTTAGCGGACTCATAGTGGGAGTGGTTGCTGGAAACACGTTGGCAGACAATAAGCATGAATGGTTTGTGGAGAAATTCAGCAGGAAGAGGAAGCCAACAACCACAGGGGCGAGGAGGGGGACGCAGAACCAAGCTTGATGTGTGTATAGTGGCTAGAAAAGTGTTTGGGCCTTGAAAGCCAATGTCTTATTTTTATATGATTTCTGGTGCTTCCCTTTTTTTCTTTTTCTTTTTTTTTTTTTTTTTTTTTTGTCAAGGATTTCTTGTGCTTCAGTATATGTTGTTATGTTATATTACAATAGTGGGGTTCTAAGTTTGCCTTGTATTTTGTTCAAAAAAATTTTGCTTTGTATTGTATTTCTATATGATCAAATTCAGTGTTATAAATAAAGTAGTTGACATTACATTTCTTTGTGTCCATTTGCTTCTAGGTCAAAATTTATTAGGTTTTTCACGTGTAAATCTATGGTAAGATCAACTCTAACTGTTGAACCTAAACTCAAATATTCAGGTTCGCAAAAAAAAAAAAAAAAAAATTTAGCTTTGAAATAGCGAATGTGTCCCAACGCTCAAGACCTAAATTTCAGGATCTAAAATGTATAATTGGTGTGGAATGGTTTTAACCCTTTTTTTTTTCTTTTTTTCTTTTTTTTTGTAAGGATTTTTTTTATAACTTTTTATGTTTTCATGATTTAATTTTACAGATGTTTTAACCAACCACTCTATCAACTAAACTTCAATATAGATGATAGTTCATAAGATAAATTGAAAACTTGAATAGTAATTAAAAACATAAATGATAGTTCATATAAGCTAAAAACTATACGCCTTGTCCGGGTGATGGAATTGGAATAAATTTTTAAAGTGGATCTATTTAAAAAAAATTATTTTATTATGATCATTAGATTTAAATTTCAGCCGTTGGATTTTTTTTTTATCGTTGGACTTGAAAAAAACATAAATATGGACCGTTAGACCATCTCCAAAGGAAATGTTAAATTACAATTCATAGTTGAAGTGACAATTTGAAGCCTTATGTCAAATTTTGTACTTCTCCAACCGAATTGTTAAATGTCATTTTCAAATTATTAAACTAATCAAACAATAAATTTCGACGACACAACAATTGAAGATTGATGACATAACGATAAGATGAAAATTGATAATTTCATAATGCCATAGAGAAACCCTACAAGCATTTGTTGCTAAGTTTCCCAGCCTGTATCAGACCACAGATTCCGCAAATGGTTCACTTCTAGCTAAGAGAGCAGTTGGCCAGGTACATGTGTCATATATTGCACTGATTTTACAACCATGGCTGTAAATTAATTGTCTGTTTTTCAAGTCTTTTTCGGTTTACATTTTCTCCGCTGGTTTGTTTGGATCACATTGTTTCCAAGTTCTTATCACCATGTGTTTGGGCAAAGAAATGTTTAGTTTATTCTTCTTCACTTTCCTAATCCTAAACTCGAGCATATATTATATTAAAAAGAGAAATGGTTGTAGAACACATGGATATATCCCACAGAACATATTAACCTTAAAATTCATATTCGCACATGTGGATCAAAAAAACGATTTGAGTTTTCACATTTTTCCTCCAATTTACACATACTCAAATTTGAATTTTAAGTTCAAAGTTCAAACCTTGCATTGTCGAAGGAAAAATTTATATTTCGTGTTACATTGGTGCTCCACTATAACTTCTGTATTATATTGAAACTTACATTTGGTTTTGAATTTGAGAAAATGGCTTATTTAGGTTATAACTAGAAAATTGACCGCGCGCTGTTGCGGGTTCTGATTCCGTAATGCATTTTCAATTGCATTAAAATGCCGAGGGCATATAACTAAGCACCTCAAAATGCCAAGGGACCAACTTCTCCCTCCAACGATCTAAATTCCTGAAATTCCCAAACATAGTAAATCCATTAACAATCTATTCATGTTCTTTGTTTTATTTAGTCTAAAGATTGAAATCTAATTAAAGCAGAAGCCAAATAAAACACAAAACACACACTCAAAACCAAGTGAAAATTGCGTCGTTTTTATAAAACATTGAAAAACATATGAACTGATGCCCAACTTTTGATTTAATCTGACATTAATAGTTGACTAATTCAACATTCAGAGTTGATAGGAGAGTATATAACAACATTGGAAAACATATGAACATGCCCACCTATTATCATATCTGACATTGCAGTTGATTAATCTCACATAAATTCGCATCAAAAGAACCCATAAATTTGACTAAGAATTCTCCAAAACCCACAATTTAAATGAAAAAACCCACAAATTTAAACAAAAAATTCTATAAAATCATGAAAATTTTAATAGAATCCAATTACATTAATCACAAATTTGATCATACAAATCTTCACATCCAATAAGTTTAGAAGGTACCTAGCTTCCTTGCAAAATCGTATCTCTACAGGCCAAGGCTCAAATTTCCTTGCTGCTGTCTTCATTCGATAAGTCCTGATTCAAGCAGTCACATATATCATATACATATACATACATACGCATATATATATATATGAATAATAAGTTGATGCGTTCAATGGGCATGAATTTATCAGAAATTATGAAACCGATTGAACACGTTTAGTGTAACGTCCGCAATTAAATAATGAGCATGAAAATGACTAACAGGGGTAACACAAACTGCTCAACTTATGAATTAAAGCATATAATATTTAGAAAATAATTCACAATTTTCATGGTCAAATTAATAAGGAAAATCATAATTAAATAAACTCGATTGTTTCAACTGCTCATTCTGACAAAGCAGCAGTAGTTCGACATATTGCTCATGATGAAAATTATTATATATCAGTGGTGCAAATTAGCAAGGTAATAGTGCCTTCAGACTTAAATTCACCAATTTCATACTCCATCAGTACCTTCACCTTCTCCATCCCCTCCTCCTTCAACACCTACTTCATCAACTCTCAATATCACCAAATTCTAAATGACCATCCAGACTTCATACTAATTTTTTTATTTGGCCTAAAATAGGAAAGCAAAAAAAAAAAAAAACCCAAAACAGAACATCTACAGAACTTTAGACATGAATAATTCAAGATATGAATTGGAGGCCCCCTACACATCATTAGAGAGGACTAAATTTAAATAAAAAGACATGCATTTTTATATTTTCAAGCACATACTTCTTGTACTCGATGCATTTGCAGAGGAGAAGGGAAGGATACCATCTCTTTATCTTTTCTCTTCCAAAATAGTAGCATATCTCTGGCTTTTTCCTTGCACGAATTGTAGCCCCCTCATCAATTTAAGAGATTGCTGACCTCCGTCTCTGTCCTACCCCTACCCCTACCCCTCGCTCTCTTTCCATCGCCATCTACCTCCGTCTCTGTCTGTCTCCCTCCCTTCCTCCCTCCCTCTCTCTCTCTCTCACATAGCCTCCCCGAAACCCTCATTGAACGACAACAAATGAAAACCTACCCGGCTACCCCCTAATTCGCTCAAAACCGAGATGACAAAATTGCCCTTCCAAATACACCATCCCCACTGTCGGATTGTAATCCTTGATGGGCAGAAATGTAATTAAATCATTAAGGGCCGGACTGAGGGCCGAGCTTCTTACCGAAACCCAATAAAAAGCTCATGAAGAGAAATGGGGAGCCCAAACCCTAGCCCAACACGGATATGATGGCACATTGTGTAAATAAAGCAAAATCAAAGGGGCAAATAGTTGACTGTAGCCAAGCTATTGTCACGTTGCTCCTCAACTTTAGAATAGACAATATTCCAATCTATACAGAAAGCAAAAAGTTATAAGATCTAACATCATCGGTACATATTGTGTTATCTCAATAGTCATTACGTGAAGTGCATGCATTTGCCATTGTTTTTTTTTTTTTTTGGAAAAGCATTTGCCATTGTTTAGAAAATCTTGCATTGAAGATGGGAGGGACAGAGAGATTCAAATTGGAAAATATGATTTTCACAACTCATTTTTCCAACTACATACACAACTCATTTCAATTGAATAAATTAAAACCAATCTAATGAATATAAATTAACAGTGGTGTGCATAAAAACGAGATTTAATGGAAAGGACTTTTCTAAAAATTTTTTCTTAACTAAAAATACCCTAATAACTCTATTTAATGAAAAGAACACAAATTACATGTTTCAAACTCTAAATATTAAAACTCAAGGCTTGGAAGCAAATACAACCCTCCCATTTTTTTTTATTCTAGCCCTTGCCCTTAATGGGCGTTACCCCAGTAGATCCGTTAAACTATTGCAACTATTTTTAGAATTGAACATTGTAGTGCCACTATTTCTCGAACTAAACATTGTACTGCCATTATTCTCAAACTAAACACTGCAAATATTTCTAGAACTGAACATTGTCACTGCTACTATTTTTAGAACTGAAAACTACCACTACAACTATTTCTAGAACTAAACACTGCCACTATTTCTAGAACTAAATACTGCAACTATTTCAAGAACTAAATGCTGCTACTATTTCTAGAACCAAATCTGAAAGTATCAGTTTTGAGGAGGCACATACACGAAAAGAAAGTGACATCAGTATAGGATCAATAGATGATGTAGTGTCACATGTCAATAGATTACGTATTCTGTTATAAGTTTGTTAGAGTGTTTTCTTAGTCTATAACTCTGTTGCTTCACAGGAAGCCCGTGAAGACATGATCTTCTCTCTTGGATTGAGTATTAATTTCATCAGGTTTGGTCGAAAATTGGCAAAAATCATTGAAAAAACGTCACCTTTGAAGAGCTCGATTTCCCTAGACATTAAAATTCAAGGTGTGGGGTCTTGTAATAGAAGAAAGAGGGCATCAACATGAACTCGTAATATGTGACCTTGCATGATTTCGTTACCATATGAGACACTTATGGAGAATTTAAAATTGAAAAGAAGAAAACCGGCTAAATCAAAATTGTCAAAAGAACAAAATCGAAACTCAGTCAATTATTTTGATTGGCCAATCTAATTGGGCTGTTTGATGTTGGATTTTATTCTAATCATTAAATAAACTATTAAAATACTTATGGTTAAGATTTAAAGTTTCAAAACCCTTTCTTTAATTTTTCTTAAAAAACATATAAGGTGCGTGAATTTCATTTCTCATTTTGATTAACCTTCCAACTTTCCAACTATGATGTGCTCGACTTATTGGGTCATAGTTCTGAGTGCCAATGCGATATTTGGTCAAATAGTAGGGAAATGCAAGATTTGATCAAACCGTAGGGGAAAACCTTTCTTCTAATAATAGTATACACAAGTGTTCATGTTCGCGCACTATACCAGGTCGAGAAATTTGTCATGTAAATGAAGAAGTATACTAAAGTTTTTTAATGCCATATATTTGTGCAAGAAAAAAATTTTGATTTCTGTCCACAAAATGAAATTAAAGCAATATTAGAAGGGAAGTGTTATTGACACTCCAAAAATCTCATTCTACATTCCTCACAAGTGTAATTTTCTTTCCTAATATAGAAAGTTTGGAGTGTAGAATGAGATTTTTGGAGTGCTAATAACAATTCCCTATTAGAAAGGGATACATTTGTTTTCAACAACAATACAACTAAGTGTGCTTACATATTATAACATTCAACCGACTATCTATTTGATGAAAATGAACTTGCCCCACTAATAAAACCGTTAACCTTAAAAAGAAACCATATATACGTTTAAATAGGCCCTAGCTAATTACATTTACATGCATGGCTCAATTGCATTGTATCTTAGCTACAGTGTCACCCCTCTCCAAGTTTAGAATAGAGTAATGTTGACCTATTTATGTGGCACATACTTTACAAACAACAAAGTACAAATGACAGACTTCAGGGGAGTGAGTGAAAAACTGTGAAAATTTCATGTGCCTTAAAGGTTTGATCTGCTTGTAGTTTTGCAATTATATATCAAATTCTTTCTTCACTGCAGAAGAATAGAAAACAGTGCTCTCTCTTTCAAGTGAGTCCAACATACAAGTGCAACACAATACAAAACAACTCCCCATGTGTGGGGTAGTAGTCCTCCTCCTATCTTTATAAAATCTAATGTCAAATCTCAGCCCTTTATTTTATTGGTTTTTTTTTTTCTTTCGTTTGTTATATGCTTTCTGTCTAAGAGGACTCGGGGGCTTCCTTTCTGAGCCAAATTCCAACCTCATGAGGACAAGCAGATAGTTGCTGACTCACATCTAAAAAGTCTGCTATTGCTGTGGTTGGTATCCAATGCCCCTCGTCTCAATTATTTTTCCTGCAGAGGAAACTTGTAAACACATCCTCCTATGTGATATAATATCACTTTTCTGTGTTCCTTGGAAGAAGAAGAAGAAACCCATCATCTGAATCTGATGCAGCATGCAGCATGCAGTTCCTTTTATCCTTCCATTTGGCCTCCACCACTTAAGCAAATCATAATTAGTTGAGTCATGAACTTATTAGAGCTCAATTTAGTGCGAGTGGATTATTTTTACTACAACTATGAAATACATACATACATATATATATATATATATATATATATATATATTGTTAAGATAATGGCATAACGCTACCGCTAATCGCATATTGCTGCGTTTATTTTGATAAAAACTATAAAATACATATCATTTTGAGATAACGTTATAGGCAATCGTACGCACCCGAGTATGCAAAGAATTAGTGATCGTTGATAATTGTACGGATCCCTTCATAGGGTTTGCTTTTTATATTTAAAGGCTAGGAAGTTATTAGTCCTTAGAATTATTCACACACGCACACACGCTACAAAACCCTAGCTACTACCCTACTTACTATATGGTCCACAACTTAGCTTAATGTAGACGAAGACGCGAAGCGAAGCAATAACCATAGACTTTCACAACGGGCTTAAAACCAAAGTCTTGAAGTATTCACAGCTGCACACACAATAACAATATAAAAAACAACAAAAACAACAAACGACAAATCTAGCTACTAAACCCCAAAAAACAATATTCAAAAGCAGAAAATGAAAGGAAAAAAAGAGCCGAGCAATATTCAGCATCGGTTCCAGTTATCCGTGCCTTGGAACTTTTCCTTTGGCCCCTTCTCTCTTCCCTCGATACCCACACAAGATACACAGACTCTGCTAGGTATCCCTCCTCCTTCTCCAAGCCAAAGCTTCATTTTTCTTTTCTTTATTAATTAAACTTACTCGTTAACCGAACAGTATAGCTAAGAGTATTAGGGAGGGACTCTAAACATATTCATCCAACTTATTCATCAAATGACGTGGTGTTCGAATTTGTGTCCTATATTATTAATAAGTGAACTATTAACATGTATACGAACACATCATTTAGTGATACAAATTTGATAACATAAAACATTTGCTAAGATAAACATCCGTTTTTCAAATTATATGTTATCGATAGTACTAATTTACAGTATCTCGTGAATATTGACAAGTATTAACGACAGGCTGATCAAACAACCTCAACCCTAACCAAAAACCAAAAGAAAACTCTCTCTCTCTCTCTCTCTCTCTCTCTCTCTCTCTCTCTCTCTCTCTCTCTCTCTCTCTCTCTCTCTCTCTCTCGTGCACAAGTCAAACCCCCGTAACGTCTAAACCTCACTTTATGACTACAAATTACACCTTCATGCATAAGCCTATATAAATATATAAACCCTTTAGTCTCTCTTCATTATTTATCTCCTCTCTCTTTCTCTCTAGTGCAAGTGTAGTTTGCAACTTTGCATCAGCTAGCTAGTTAGGGACACCATATACCACCACCAAAAACCACCATGCATCAAAACCAAAACACATCATCACAAGACAGTAAAGAGAAAAGACCCAAGTTCTTCATCAACGACCACATTGACATCCTCGTCGAGATCCTCAAACGCCTCGACGGCCCCTCCCTTGGCGTCGCCGCCTGCGTCTGCCACCTCTGGTCCACCGTCGCCAGAAATGACACCATCTGGGAACACCTTTGCTTCCGACACGTGTCATCTCCCCCTCCCTGCTCCGTGAGACCCGTAGTCGTCGCCCTCGGCGGCTACAAGAGGCTCTACAGGGTCTGCATGCGCCCTGTCCTGAGTCGACTCAGTGACTCGGACATGGTCAAGCGAGTCTGGACGCGGGACGAGATCCAGCTCTCGCTTTCGTTGTTCTGTGTCGATTACTACGAGAGAAGCGGGAGGCTCGGCGCCGGTGGTGGCGGGGATGCGTCCGCATCGTCTCTCATGTTCCTCTGCAACACTGTGAATGTGTGATTCGTTGACTTCTTATCACTTTTGAATGTAGTGGGTCCCAGTGAGTAATAGTAGTATTCATATCGTAAAAAATGATTTTTTTTTTTTTTAATATTTTTACTACTAGGGTTACTAAATAACTGTGATTTGATTTATTAATTTTGGAAGGGGAAGAAGCGAGATGGTAGAAACCTACTTACTTATTTATTTTTAATTTCTTAATTTTTGGCATTGGTAGTACCTGTTTATCAACATATTTGTTGTAATTTTAGGGAGGCTAAGCACGCCTTGACAAAAAAAAGGGGTAATGCCAAAATTTAGTGGATCCTCTTTTCCTTTTGTTCTTATTGACAAAGAGATTCCTAAAACAAAGCCATTTTTTCAACGAACGATAATATTTACACTAAGAAGGTAGGGGTGTGGACTAATCTTCACAATAACCTAGCAATAATTTGGTTCAAATTTACCTTTGGCGGAGTTGAACTTAAGATCTCTCACGTATAAGTGGAAAAAAATATCATTAGACCATAGTACAAAGTCAATTTTTCAATTCCTTTTTTTTTTTCTTTTTTTTTTTTCGTTTTGGAAATTCAATTCCATTTATTAAAAAGAAAAAAAATTGGAAAAGATGCATTTCCAAATGGAAACTCAATATGGAAACGATTGTTCTTTATTTTTTATTTGTATGGTATTTTATCAAACGTTAAGTCACTAGAATTAGCGCAGTGGTAAGAGTAAGTAGAGCGATGAGTAAGAACAATCAGCTTCAGAGTTTGAAAGCGTCAATATAACCATAAAAATATTTAAAGAAAACCCTAGTTGTGCAACGGAATGCTGTAAAGTGTTGAAGTCCCTTTGAGTTCAACAGACAACCTTGTGAGAAAACATTATGTTTAGCATGGTAGGTCACAAGGACCCAATTCTCCCAATGGCAATTGGGCATTGTGATTCAATTGTTTTAGAGTGTGTGTCTGTTATAACTTATAAAGTGAGATATGGGCCACAAAAATGGTTGATTGGGACTTAACAGAGCCTAACCTAATGGGTGGTCCAATAAATAAATAGGTGATCATTGACTCACTCAAGGTTCCAATCAGTTTCCTTGCCTCATTTATAAATCTGAAGATGACATCCCACAAAAACTTTTTCGTTAGTCTTCCTTTAAATCAATGGGCGGGAGATTTTTCAGTGTATCAGGAATACGGTTTAATTTACTAAGTATCATAATACAAATGATTGAATATTTAAAAGAAATAAATTCAACTTCTTGTATTATGACATTTGATATATCGGGTTTGTGTTTTCGGCAAACTGAAAAATTTCTCGTCATAGGTTAGTGGTGTGGGGTCTGTATTAGTGTCATTGTAATAGTCATGTTGTAGAGAAAAATGCAGGTCATAGATCAAATGACCAGCTTGCTAGTTAGACGGTCTAGTCAATTAATAAAATGATGCCACATTATTAGTTACTTATCGTGTAAATTTCTATTAGTGAATTGATATATTGATAAAATTTATCAATATTGACATGTCGATAAACTACTATTGATAAGCTTTTGATTTTAATTGGTCGGACCAGCCAGTTAGTCAGTCTAAGCCAAGTTTGTCTCTATGTTGCGTTATTAATATATTTTTATTCTAAAAAGCTGTTTTTAGTACTACTCACTTACAACATATTTTTATCCTTTTAATTAAAATTTAAAGTTTTCACTTTTCATTAGTTTTTCTTTTGTTTTTTTTTATTTTTTTTTTATTTTTATAGAAGATATAATAGTATTTGATGAGGATGGGTATCTGTCCTAGAAGATTTCAATTTAATACCAGACAAAACTTACGGGCCAAAAGAAGAAGAATATAATACCAATTGGAAAATAGAAAAGAAAAAGAGCACCAGCCATTCATTATTTATTTTGTCTTCCTATACAAAGGTGAAATGTTGAAGAATACTGAAAGTTGTACGGAACGGGTTTATCATCATGTGACTTTTCAGTACAATAATGAAATATCATGTGAAGATAAATTTTTATATATTGTATCATTGAACTAAAACGTTACGGTAATAATAAATCTGTTTGATGTAAGTCTTAAAAAATATGAGCGCATGATCCACAAAATTCACACTATACACTCCCCAAGAGCTTTCATCTACTTGTATAATAACATAAGGTGTACCGCCTGTTCTTTGGACATATTGAAAAATCTCCCCTTAGAACACACGAGGGAGATAGGTAGTAAAAAATGTTATTTATAGCATAATTCCAATTTTAATGCAGCATGTAAGGTAAAAGGGATGAAGTTAAAGTAGTATATGTCACATCCACACACGGGTGGCAATCTTGTCCAAAGAGACAAGTAAAGAAAACGTTACCCGGAGCTACTTGATATGCTAACTAACATGATATGCGATAGCTGTGGACGCTACAAATAACAAATGAAACACCGACAAGGGAATGCGGTTAGGCATTTTCTACCTACATAAGAAGGTGTATTTGGAAAGTGATTGATATGATTCTTGATTTTTCAAGTATTTATTTGATTATAAATTTTATTGTGTAATCAATACTTGTTTTACTTTCAATACTCACGTTGTAGTAAATGCAAGGTAGTCAAGAATCAGAATAATACAAGACTTTGAAACCGAGGAAAAATAACTAGAAAGCAAGTCGGAAAAATTGAATAAGGCTTCGAAAAGGAAAACCCAGATAGCTACATAAATAACATAAGAGAAATACTAAGGAGACTCTCAAAGAATGACTCTTCATGGACTCTCTGTCACCCCACATTTTAACGTCAATTTCTGCATCAACATTATAAACTATTTTGCTATAAACATGAGGTGATAGAGAGTCAATGAAGAGTCACACTTTTGAGAATCTTCTTAACACTTCTCATTATAAATTATTAGAGTGATGAAAAATACTTGTAATTTCATTTAAGTAAATATGTCATTCGGGGTCAAAAACAATACTTAGTGCTCAGTGATTTGAATTATAAGGAAGGCCAAATTGGATAAATAATTCATGTGATCATGAGGTATTCGGAAGATAGCCCATCTGCTAAAAAAACTTGGATTTAAACCCCTATAGTGTTCTTCGTTAGCAAATTTAGTCAAAAAGTGATTTTTCCGTTAACTATATGTTAATACATAGGTAAAATTGTATTTTGACATGTGCACCTTTGTAAGATCCCACATCGCCCAGGGGAGTGGATCATGTAAGCCTTATATGTATATTCTCATCTCTACCTAGCACGAGGCCTTTTGGGAGCTCACTGGCTTCGGGTTCCATCAGAACTCCGAAGTCAATCGAGTTCGCGCAAGAGCAATCCCAAGATGGGTGACCCTATAGGAAGTTCTCGTGTGAATTCCCAGAAACAAAACCGTGAGGACGTGGTCGGGGCCCAAAGAGGACAATATCGTGCTATGGTGGAGTCAAGCCGGGGATATGGTGGGGGCCCGCGCTGGGATGTGACAATTTGGTATCAGAGCCAATCCTTGGGCGGGAGTGTGCCGACAAGGACGTTGAGCCCCTAAAGGGGATGGATTGTAAGATCCCACATCGCCTAGGGGAATGAATCTTGTAAGCCTTATATGTATATTCTCATCTTTACCTAGCACGAGACCTTTTGGGAGCTCACTAGCTTTGGGTTACATCGAAACTCTGAAGTCAAGCAAGTTCGCATGAGAATAATCCCATGATGGGTAACTCATTGGGAAGTTCTCGTGTGAGTTCCTAGAAACAAAACCGTGAGGGCGTGGTCAAGGCCCAAAGCGGACAATATTGTGCTACGGTGGAGTCAAGCCGGGGATGTGGTGAGGGCTTAGGCCGAGATGTGACAACCTTCTTCTTCCTGCATCTCCCCTACGCAACCCCCAAACTCACTTCGCGCAAGAGAAAAATGAGAGACCATTTCAAGAAAAAGAAGATACAGTGAGACCTCACCTTTTATCCACAACGAAAAACCCAGAAATAATTTACGATTAATAACAGATATGTCGCCTAATTACAACATAACAAAATCAATAAAAAAATATTACATAGGGCAAATAATAGAAAATGAAGGAAAATTAACAAGCAATCAAAGAGTAAAGGAGAGAGAGAAATGTGGTTGAAGGTAGAAAGCATTACTTTCTCTTCTTCCTCCATGCCTTCTTCTTGCCTCCAGTAACACGGCGATTGTGCATCGAGTCACGTGAGATACCTGCATATTATCACATATACAAAATCAGTGACACACATACAAAGAAACTGAGAGGAAGAGAGAGGGAAAGAGGGTTTGAGTGGTACCTATGGTTCTGGAGTGAGAGAGCTTTGGCGAGACCTCCTCATCCTCCTTTGCACTTTGCACAAGAAAAATGAGAGACACGGTGGCCGCCATGGTTACGCGACGTGAGTTTGGGGGCTGCATAGAGGAGATGCAGGAAGAAGAAGGTGCACACGTTAAAGTACAATTTTACCCATGTATTAACAGATAGTTAACAGAAAAATCACTTTTGGACTAAATTTGCTAACGGAGTACACCATAGGGGTTTAAATCCGAGTTTTTTTTTTTAATCACATAGGCTATCTTCCGAATACCTTATGATTACATGATTTATTTATCTGATTTGGCCTATAAGTAATTATAACAACAATGGTAAGGAAAGAACTACAAAGTAGTCCTAGAGAAAAGCCCAATAAGGCTTCGGAAAAGGAAAGCCCAAGAGCTCATAAATTAGATAATTTTGCACAATTTTCAGAGATAACTATTATTGACACTCTAAAAATCTAATTATGCGATTCTCATAAAAGTATTTGTCTTACTAAATATAGAAAGTTTGAAGTGCAAAATTATATTTTTAGGGCGTTGATAACAATTTCCCTTTCATATATGATTGTTGTAAGATTATTCATAATTCTAGAAAATCCAACTACTTAAGTTATATTATTTATAGACCATACGATAAGACAATTGATGTTGAATTTTTTCATTAAATCATAAAATAAAAATTGAATTTTAACGTCAAAATTTGTGACACAAAATATGATCTAAAAACATGATATCCTTAGCATATTAATTAGTAATAATCAAATGAAGCTATTTACCAAATCTCAGCCAAATGAAGTGATTAAACAATTAGCTTAATCCAAGGTCCGCTTCTTCTGCCCACTACCAAACATTCCCCTAATCCAAACGGAAAAAAGTAACGCCGTTAACGCACGGCAGCGCAGAATAGCAACCCTCACCATTAAATACTATTAACACACTGTTTACTCCCACTGAAAATTAAAAAAAATTTCAAACCAACTTTTTACCAAAAAATAAATCCTGTCCAAATCTCCGACACCTATATCGACGGAATCGCCAATTCCACGCCGTCGATCGCCGCACTCGGCCATCGCCAGCACCAAATCCGCCGAACCAACCCCCCGATTTCGCAGCAAAAACCCTAAAAATAGAAACTTTACCGTTTGGTAAACCCTCTTTTCACTTTGGGGTTGTTAAAATGAGTTTGTCTCTCAGTGATTTGCGCTTTAGATACAGTGAGATTTGCAATTAGCTGAGCTTGATTGATTTTGCTCGAGCTCCCAAGTACGCGTGGCGATCTGGGTTTTCTTCTTCACCTTCATTCAGCTCGAGTTTCAGTGAGTCAATTTTTTTACTTTTTACTTTGTTCTCGTGTTGAATTTTTAATCTGGGTTAATAATATTCTGGATTTTGGATTTTGGTTTTCGATCTCTGTGCATGGTTGTAAAGCTGTGGAATTTAGTGGAATTTGGGGCTTGATTTGGAAAATTGAGATGATTTGCATGCTTGTTAGTGGGTTTGAAGTGCTAGATTCTTTTGTTTTGATAGCTGGTTTAGGGTGTTTGGCTGCGGAGAAAAAAACTGAGGAAAATGATGGAAAATTAAACTCGATTTTCTTCGCATTTATGTTGCATGGATCGTAATTTTTCGCTGTAAAATAGAGTTAATCTGATAATTATAAGCCGTTTTGGTGATTGGATTAATTTTGGATTGATTAGCATTGCTTCTTGGTTGAGATTTGAAATTGAATTTTGTTTTAGCCTGGTAAATGACTTCGGCATTTCTGGGTATTAATGTCTTAATTAGAGAAATTTGAATGGCTTAGCCAGTCACAGTGCTAAGTAGAAAATTGAAGTTTGATACTCATAAAGATTCTTGATTTTATCTTTGCAGAAATGAAAATGTGGTTACATATGAGAATTCAGCTATTTCTACAGTTAAGCACATTGGGTTGGTTGTAGATTTTGTTTCGAGATTTTTGGTTTTCAAGCGATCTCTACTCCTACATGGAAGTTAACATAGAGGAGGCTCTTAAAGCGAAAGAGATCGCCGAGAAGCGATTTTTTGAGAAAGATTTTGCAGGTGCCATCACTTATGCAGTAAAAGCTAAATCACTGTACCCGGAACTGGAGGGCATATCTCATATGCTGGCCACATTTGATGTTTATGTTGCGTCTGAGGCAAAATATTATGGTGAAATGGATCATTATAAAATTCTTGGACTGAAGCCTTCTGCAAGTAAATATGCAGTGAAGAAGCAGTACAAAAAGATGGCTGTGCTGCTCCACCCTGATAAGAACAAATGTGTGGGAGCTGATGGGGCTTTCAAACTTGTTTCTGAAGCAGTTACTGTGTTGTCCGACACTGCTAAGAAAAGATTGTATGATCTTCAGAGAAATAAACACTTGGCAGCTGCAGTTAATCAGCCCAATTTGTCTTCAGTTCACGCTGGTGGGGTTCCAGGTTTCAACAATTGTTCCAGTTCATCAGTATCTCATGGTAGACTCGACACTTTCTGGACCGTCTGCACTTCGTGCAAGGTTCAGTATGAGTATCTCCGTAAGTATGTGAACAAAAGACTTTCATGTAAAAACTGCCGAGGTATTTTCATTGCTGTGGAATCTGGGGCAGCCCCAGCAAATGGTTCTTTTCCTTATACTCCTTGTCCTTGGTCGTATATGCCTAGTAATGGGTATGCGAATCATGGATTTGATGGGGTTACGTATGTTCCAAGCAACGGTACCTTTTTCCCAGGAAATGGGGTCTCAAGTTTGCATTCTGGACATGGGTATGAATATACTTCAAACATGTCGTTTCAGTGGAACTCATATTCTGGAACCTCTGCTGGTGTTGCAGCTCCTCATGGGTCATCAGCTACATCCCCTGGTACTGTTTGTCAGTCAAATGGAAATGTTAAGAAAGCTAGAGAGAAGGTGAAATCAAGAGTGAATGGAAAACGTTCTGTTACAACTGCTGTGGCTAAAGTGGAGCTGAACGTGCCTGCTAGCTTTAATGAGCCGCCTGAATCTAAGAGCAATGGACGGGATAAGAAAAGGAAACTTACTGTGGGAGCGAGTTTTAGAAATGGGCTCGACGAAAAAGTATCAAAATCTGCTTTAGAAGCAAAACTAGCCAATGGAAATGGGAGTGTTGGAAATGATCAGAAAATTCCTAGTTCAGGGGAACTTCCAATTAGACGTTGCTCCATGGCACCGGCTTTTGATACTAAGAGGTTGTTGCTTGAAAAGGCAAGAACTGAAATTTTGAAGAAATTAGACGAGTTTAAGTTGGCATCAGAAGTGGCAGCTGCCGCTGTTGCTGTAAAGAACACAAAAAGAGAGGCTGCAGTGGGTCAACCAGAAGTTGCACAAGCACATAAATTAGAGACAAAGAATACTGAGCCTCTCTGCATAACTGTCCCAGACCCCGACTTCCATGATTTTGATAAAGATAGGTCAGAAGAATCTTTCAAGCCAAAGCAAATTTGGGCTTTGTATGATGAAGAAGATGGTATGCCTCGCCTGTACTGCCTGATTCGTGAAGTGGTTTCTGTAAAACCATTCAAGTTAGTCATTACTTACTTGAACTCTAAAACTGATAGTGAATTCGGGTTCGTGAACTGGCTAGATTGTGGGTTTACCAAATCCTGTGGAAATTTTAGGGCACGGAATCTTGATGTCATTGAGCAAGTTAACATTTTCTCTCATGTTTTGAGCCGGGAGAAAGCAGGCAGAGGAGGCTGTGTTCGGATATACCCCAGAAGCGGAGACATTTGGGCTATGTATCGAAACTGGTCAAAAAATTGGGACAGATCAACTCCAGATGAAGTGAGGCACCAGTACGTAATGGTGGAAGTTCTTGATGATTACTCCGAAGATCTTGGTGTTTGTGTATCCCCCCTTGTGAAACTGTCTGGATTCAAGACTGTATACCAAAGCAATACAGACAAAGCAGCCATTCAATGGATTCCAAAAAGAGAGATGCTACGCTTCTCGCACCAGGTGCCATCATGGCTACTCATGGGAGAAGAGAGTAAGCTGCCGGGTAAGTGCTGGGATCTTGATCCAGCTGCAACTCCTGACGAGCTTCTTCACGCCGCGGTGGAACCCGAGGCTTAAGCGCGACATGCTAAAAGCAGGGAAGCAAGAGTTGCTCGGGAGTTGTTACGTTCTAGCATTCTTTAGACAACATGTAGGTTTTAACTGTACAAATATGTCACCCTTTGGCAAGTGGCCAGAGAAACATAAGCCCCAAATGATTTTACGGGGTCCTATGTTTTACCCAGTAAAACTTGTGACAACAGTTTCAGAGTCTAATTACTGCTTTGTTTTACATAATTACCCTCATAGTTGTGACTATCCAGGAGAGTTGTAACACCTTATTCAGGACAGATTGGGAAATCAACAGTTATTTAATTGGCGCAATTTTTTACTTTTAATCTGTATTTTCTTGCCAATCTGTTGCGTTTATCTTATCATATTTTCTGTGTTTAATTTTTTTTTTTTTAACGCTTAAACAATATTGCTGATAGGGTTTCAACTTTGGACTGAGCTCCTTGTAGTGCTCTTTCAGTTTGCAGGATGACAAGGCTGGCAAATCTCGGTCTGGGATGGTGGTTGCTTCGTTGTTTTCGCTTTTCCGACCATATAGTCGGAGAAAAAATTAGCATGTCGATAACAGACTTTAAATTTTGTTTGTTTTCGAGCGCTCGGAGTTAGCTCAAGTGGTGAGAGAGGATGAAGCTTTACATCAAAAGATGTCCCGCACTCATCCAAGTGTTCAGGGGGAGTTGATTTTGTCACTCGAGTTTTTCTGTACTGATTTCATCTCTATATTTCTCGTCATCAGATTGATTAAATAAAGTTACGAGATAGAAATAAATGAAGGGGCTTAAGAAGGAATAAAAAAACAAGAGTTCGAAAATCATTGCCATTTCTGAACTTCTAATTTCACAATTACTGCGAGGGCAAAAAAAGTTGTATACGACGCCGTTTTAGGAACATAGATTCTAACTGGCCAGCCTCTTTCCAGTTTCCAGAACCACCGCCAATCCCCATACACCAGAAAGTGAGAGAGGCTCTGAAACAGAAGCAAGAGAAGAAACAACGATGGATCCTCGGCTGTGGCATAAAGTAGCCGCGCTCTCTGGTATTTCTAATTTACGCTTTTACAATTTCACACTCGAAAAGTTTTAATCTTTGCTGTTTTTTGGGATTCACAGTCTCCATGAAATCGCAATATTTATTCGCATGTATATATATTAATTTGTATAAATTCAGTCTCCTTTTTGTTATTTCTGTCAAATCTGAGAAAACCCAATTTGTGAATTTTATGGAATAACAGGAATGGCAGCCTTGGGTTGGGCACATATGGCGCCCATGGCTTCAAACCCCAAGACCCAACTTACAAAGAGGTTCATACTTTATTTCCCATTTGATTTTAACTCATATTTTTCATGGTTTTATGTTCAATTTTTGAAATTTCTGTGATTTGATTATGTTGCAAATAATGGGTTAGGTTTGGCAGACGGCGTCTCTGTACCATTTGGTTCACACAGCAGCTCTGCTTGCTGCCCCCATCACGAAACACCCCACCATTGTGAGTTAAAAAGTTTAGAACTTTATCAATTTACTTTGAGTTGAATTCAAACCATCATCTGCGGGTCTGAATCTTAACATTCGGGCATGTGTGGTGTTTGCTCAATTTCAAGTTTTGTGATGTTTGTTAATCTGTTGCTCGTCTGCGAATTCGTATGTGAGTAAATATGCTAATTTCATCTTTGTTTTGCAGTTTGGATGCCTTTTGACTACTGGAATACTCGCATTCTCCGGGACGTAAGTTCCACGCCTCTGCACTTCTTTTTTTATCTAATTGCTTGGTTAAGTTTATACTGAAACACAATGTTTTTCGTGTTAAAAGATTCATTCGCATTTCAAAGTTTCTTTGCTAAATGAAGCTAGTTGAATCTGAAATTCGAGTAAAATCACTTGCCTTGTTATTTGTTAAGATGCAATTGAAGTCACGGAACTAGCCATTAATATAACTACAAATGCAGTTGGCTTTATGTATTTTATTTTTCCAAAGAGGGACATCTTTATGTATGATATATGCAAGAATGAGAATCGTTTTTGTTTGTCGGCATGGCATAATCCTATACTCTATGAGTAATGGGGGTTCTAGATGGAAAAATGTATCAAACGGTTAATTGGCACGGTGACATTACATTCGTGCATATTGCAACGGTAGCAATTTGTAGGGTCAGGGTGTCAATATTTCGTTTCTGGACTCAAGAAATCCTCGTTTGCTAGTCACTCAAGGCTTGGCATTTGGCAAACTGCACGTTGAGGGTTTTGCCTTGAGTGCGGAGTCTATGCATCTTTCCAGGGGACTTTTGCCGGTTGCTTTTCTCCGAGGAAACAATATTCATGGCAGTGCTTGCACTGTATTCTCATTCTCAGAAGTTAATACTGATTGAAATAATGTGATTTTGCAGGTGTTATACTGTGGCATTACTTGAGGATAGAAACTACTCGACATTGGCTCCTTTCGGTGGCTTTGCTTTCATCGCTGCTTGGGGTAGCTTGCTGTTCTAAGAACTTCAACTTCTATGGATCCCTGTACAACTTATGTTGTCGGCTTCACTATTTATGACCGTCCACACTTTCATCTTCTCAAATAGATCCGACTGCGCCTTTGTTGAATTTCTAGGTTGCCCTAGCACCAAATAATTGCCTAATGATGTACGATGTATATCAATGTATTGATTGTGCTACTTCAGTGTTACAAAACCATTTATGATAAAGAGTATTGACAGTATTTCAAGTCAATCACACTCTATCATTTATTACAATTTTCAAATAGTGGCACCCCCATTGCATAAAAGTACTTCAGAAACGTCCCACTTGCTAATTTTTACTCTACTGTAGTTTTCTTGTTTTTTCAACGTTGTGAAAATCAAAATAATTTGTTGCGCAAATTGACAAATTTTATATCTATGGATATATGTTCAACACGTTGACTTCTCGATATTAGAAGAGATTCTAATTTCAAATCATCTCGCTCGTTGAGTAAAAAACAAGACAAATCACCTTATGTTTTTTAAGGTTAAACGTTGGACCATCGGTGTGCACAATTTTCTGCTCGACTGTCCCAATTGACAGAGAGCTTTGGAAGAAGAACAAAGTACAAGATGAAAGACAGAGCAGAATCCATGGACAGTAAACAGCGGAGACGGAGTGCCGTGACTGCTTTCTTGTTGAGTAACAAATTCTCCGTTTCATCAAATCTGATAGTTTCAATGTTGATGTTTCCCCATAAACAAGCACAATCATGTGACAAAATAATCAGTGCCACCTAAAAAACCTAATTTGTCTTGGGCTTACATCATGGACCACCCTTGAAATTTAATGTGCCAAGTCAGCAGCATCTTTATTGTCGAGAGAATCTGTTTTGCAAATGTGTTATATCCTCATTTTCTTAGAGTAAACATCGCATGACAAGTACTACATGAAAAGAGATGACCGTTTTCGTGATCGAGGAATATTCGTGGAAGGGGCATTTGGGTACAGAATGGAACCTCAATTGCAATGGTGAACACTCCATTTGAGTTACACGCGCTTTGTCGAGGAAAATCGATTTTAGAATTTATCCATTCTAGAATGCTCTAAATTATAAGATACTTCAAGCTTTTTAACCATTAGATATTGACTTTTGTGTTTCTAACCAAAGATCTAACAACTAAAAAGCTTGAAGTATCTAATATTCCGGAACACCATAGAAAATCGCTCATCTTCAGCATAAAAAGGAGGTGATAAACCTATAGTATCACTTGCAAGTTACAACTACACAACTTTTCACAGCCTTGAAATTTTGTTTCACTTTGGATTTTTAAGCAATTTTGGACTTCAGAGATTTACCAAGATTAGCTGTATATTACGAAACTTCACATAAAATATCAAATTTACAGCTCAATATCTTTTGGTACCCTGGCTTAACATTGAAGGGTCATATGAATATGATTACAGGGTCCTACAATATCAAACAAATCAAAACCAGGTCCCATTTCTGTCTTCAAGCCAGAAAGAAAGAGAAAGGTGCCATTGCATATTTATCAACCACCAGCCTCGAAATCCTCCCATCACATCCCCTCAACTTTTAGGACATGCAATTTCAAAACCCTAATCACTCATTAAAATAATGATCATTAACAAAAGCTTAATCTCCCAATAAATTCCATTGCTTTAGAGCAAGTCCAGCCCAGCACATTTGACTAGCACCCAGTGAAGAAAATAGCCCGGCATGGCATTTTTGAGCTCCAGCCCGCACAATTGACTGGCACCCAGTCCGTGCCAGTCAATAGCCCAGCCCAAAATGGACAGACCCAGGAGCCGGTCAATTGCTTGGCGCGTGCAACACACGCAGGTGCCCAGGCGAGTAGCCGACAGCTTTGCAGGCGCTGGGGCCCGCGTGCAGGTCCACTTGCAGACATCCGGGTGAGGCCTACGTGGCCTTCCTCAGAGCCGTTGGATTTCCAACGGCTAGTTTTTTTAGGCCGTTGGATTTCCAACGGTAAAAAAAATTTAAATTTAAAATTTAAATTGGACCGTCCGATCACAGATCAACGGTCCACGTTTATTTCACCAAAAATTAAAAAAAAAAAAAAAAAAAGGCCCAACGGTCAGAAATTTGACCGTTGGCCACGTGGCATCGTGTTGGCTGTTGGATTTGATTATTTTTCAAATCCAACGGTCCAGATTAATTACAACATTAAAATTTATTAAAAATTAATTAAAAAATGTCAAATTTTTTTTAAAAAATACAGAAAAATTTTAAAAAATTAATTTTTTTTTTCTATAAATACCTAACCCTCATCTTCCACCTTACACCACATTTCAATATTTTCTACACTTTCTACACTTTCTATATTTGAATATTTTGTACACTTTGAGAGAAAAAAATGACTTCGTGGAAGCTGAGTGAAGATGTTACGTTGTGTGAATGTTGTGTTCGCACTACTCATGACCCGATTACGGGTAATGAGATGGATAAGCGAGAAATGTGGAGTAAAATTACGAAATCGTTCAACGATGTACATGGAAGAGATGTACATGGAAAAGATACCAGATCTAGTCAAGGTCTTCAAGGTCGTTGGAAAAAACTCAACGCATCCTTTACTTGTTGGAAAAACGCCCTCTCTCATGCTTCTGGTAATTTGCGTAGTGGGACAAGTTTAGCGGATGAGGTAACAATATTTTTATTTATTTATATGCATTCCACCCACATCAATATTTTAATTTATTTAATTTCTTATGTAATTTTTATGTAATATGCATTCCACAATACTTATGTAATTTTTATGTAATTTTTATATAATTTTTATGCATTCCACAATTCTTATGTAATTTTTATGCATTCCACAATTCTTATGTAATTTTTATGTAATTTTTATAGACACTACAAGCACAAGCATTCTACAATGCAAAGAACCATAACAAATCATTCAACAAATGGGAATGTTGGCAAATTGTTAAAGATTGCCCTAGATACAAAATTGTGGCAACCGGTCTAGAAGTTGTCATGCACGGTATGGGTCTACACAGTTCGCCAGAAGCAGACACAGCCGAACAAGAAGCCAACACATTTGAAGACACGGAAGGGATGCCTGAACAAGTGCCAGAGACCCAACCGACTCGTCAGTCCCTCAGGCCTCAAGGTAAAAAGGCATCAAAGAAAAAAGGTAGTTCTTCCAAAAATGACTACACTAAAAATATGGAGGAACTTACTCGTCAAGGTGAACTAAACATGGCATGGGAAAAGACTAGAGATGAGGAAAAAGCTGCTGCCCTGGGAAAAGATTAGAGAAGCACTTCATCGAGAGAATGAGATGCTTAGAGAAGAAAGGATGGCTCAAACAGATCGTGACACTATGAACAAGTCTCTAGTAGGACTGTCTCCGAATTCAAAATATTTTTGGACTTCAGAAAAAAGAGATGTCGTGCGAAGGAGGCGTGCAAGAGATGCCGAAACAAGTCAAGGGGGTTCCAGCTACAGAAATCCTAGCAACCAAGATCCTAGCACCACATATCCTAACTCCACAGACTTTATTTAATTTCTTATGTAATTTCTTATTTATTTTTAGAACTTTATTTAATTTCTTATGTAATTTCTTATTTAATTTTAGAACTTTATTTAATTTCTTATGTAATTTCTTATTTATTTTTAGAACTTTATTTAATTTCTTATGTAATTTCTTATTTAATTTTAGAACTTTATTTAATTTCTTATGTAATTTCTTATTTATTTTTAGAACTTTATTTAATTTCTTATGTAATTTCTTATTTATTTTTAGAACTTTATTTAATTTCTTATGTAATTTCTTATTTATTTTTAGAACTTTATTTAATTTCTTATGTAATTTCTTATTTATTTTTAGAACTTTATTTAATTTCTTATGTAATTTCTTATTTATTTTTAGAACTTTATATAATTTCTTATGTAATTTCTTATTTACTTTTAGAACTTTATTTAATTTCTTATGTAATTTCTTATTTATTTTTCGAACTTTATTTAATTTCTTATGTAAACTTAAAACACCAAATAAAATTACATAAAACACCATTTAAACTTAAAATTACATAACCTCAACATTTAAACTTAAAACACCAAATAAAATTACATAACCTCACCATTTAAACTTAAAAAAAAAGAAGCAAACACACTAAATAAGATTACTTAAAAAACAATACACTTTATTCTTCTATCGATGTTTGCCGCACGTCCGGGTTTGGCTATCTGACCCATAGCTTCCATGATACGGCGGGAATGTGAGGCCCTCCACCTTCTATGGTGATCATCCTCATCCTCCTCCATTGCGAAGGCCTCATCTCCACCTCCACCTTGGTCAAGATTGACCAATTCTTCCTGTTGTGCCAACAACCTTTTCTGCTGCTCTTGCAATTGTTTATACGCTCTCCTTGAAGAAGACATTGTAAGAACTCAAGATTTGAAAACGATAAAGAAGAATTCTGAGCTAAAAAAAAGGATTGAGTTTAGTGTGAGGATGGATGTAGGGATGTAGGGTTTATATGGACAAAAAAAAAAAAGATGAGGTTCTGGACAATGCCACGTGGCACTACGTGATTGGTTAAAAATCTTAGCGGAAATCTATTCAAAAAATAGTACGTTCGGATAATGACACGTGGCGTGACGAGATTGGTTAAAAATCTTATCGAAATCTTGCCTAAATTATTGTAAACAGGAAGTGACACGTGGGTTGTCGGGATTGGTTGAAAATCTTAGCGGAAATCTATTCAAAAAATAGTACGTTCGGATAATGACACGTGGCGTAACGAGATTGGTTAAAAATCATATCCGAAATTAAAACAATTTTTTTTTTATTTTATAAAAAAAAATTATTTAATATTTTAAATGGATTGGGTGCCAGCGCATTTTGTAGGGGTGGAGATCGTTTGTGCCAGCGCATTTTTTAGACTGGGTGCCAGCACATTTTTTTTGGGGTGGAGATGCTTTGGCCTATTACTGTTCAATTAAGTGGATAAATGCGCTGGGTGCTGGCGCAAAGTGGATAGGGGTGGAGTTGCTCTTATAACAACTAAAGAAAAGTTATACTAATTGCCGGAAAAACAAAATGATGCAAGAACCACTACGCATAATTACCATAATTTAATGCCACCTTTTGATTCCCCTAATCATGGGAAGAGAATGAATTATGAATACAAGGTTGGTGGACCAAAATATGGCCTACCCTTCAGTTCAAAATAAAATAAAGTATCATAATATCAACGATATGTATAGCTTTTTTATAGTACGGTTAACTATATTATAAGATCGAAGTATCAACAATATTGACAACATGTCCGCATTTTAAAAGTGGTTAACAGCGTTGTAGAACAATTCTAGATGTATAAATCTCATCATCCACGTAGTGCATGGAATTTTGAAACATATTTACTAAGGTAAATAGAAACTTTGTATAAATTATTAGAATTTGTTTATGTCGCAGAGATCTCTACACCTTTTCTTCTCTACCATGCACACACCTGCATATTTTTACTACTACTTACTTTCTTCTTCTTCTTCAACTAAACCAAACTACATTTCAGTGAGAGAGGCACTGAAACAGAAGCAAGAGAAGCAACAACAATGGATCTTCAGCTGTGGCATAAAGCAGCGGCGCTCTCTGGTATTTCTAATTTACGCTTTTACTATCCCACACTCGAAAAGTTTTAATCTTTGCTGTTTTTTGGGATTCACAGTCTCCATGAAATCGCAATATTTATTCGCATGTATATACATTAATTTGTATAAATTCAGTCTCCTTTTTGTTATTTCTGTCAAATCTGAGAAAACCCAATTTGTGAATTTTATGGAAAAACAGGAATTGCAGCTGTTGGGTTGGGTACATACGGCGCCCTTGGCTTCAAACCCAAAGACCCAACTTACAAAGAGGTTCATACTTTATTTCCCATTTGATTTTAACTCATATTTTTCGTGGTTTTATGTTCAATTTTTGAATTTTCTGTGATTTGATTATGTTGCAAATAATGGGTTAGGTTTGGCTGACGGCGTCTCTGTACCATTTGGTTCACACAGCAGCTCTGCTTGCTGCCCCCATCGCGAAACACCCCACCCTTGTGAGTTAAAAAGTTTAAAACTTTATCAATTTACTTTGAGTTGAATTCAAACCATCATCTGAGGGTCTGAATCTTAACATTCGGGCATGTGTGGTGTTTGCTCAATTTCAAGTTTTGTGATGTTTGTTAATCAGTTGCTCGTCTGCGAATTCGTATGCGAGTACATATGCTAATTTCATTTTGTTTTGCAGTTTGGAGGCCTTTTGGCTGCTGGAATACTCGCATTATCCGGGACGTAGGTTCCACGCCTCTGCACTTCTTCTTTTTTATCTAATTGCTTGGTTAAGTGCTTGCACTGTATTCTCATTCACAACGTTGAAATAATGTGATTTTGCAGGTATTATTTTGTGGCATTACTTGAGGATAGAAAGTACTTGAAATTGGCTCTTTTCGGTGGCTTTGTTTTCATCGCTGCTTGGGGTAGTTTGCTGTTCTAAGAACTTCAACTTCTATGGATCCCTGTACAACTTATGTTGTCGGCTTTACTATTTATGACCGTCCACACTTTCATCTTCGCAAATAGATATGACTGCGCCTTTGTTGAATTTCAAAGTTTGCCCTAGCACCAAGTAATTGCCTAATGATGTATGATGTATATCAATGTAATGATTGTGCTACTTAAGTGTTGCAAAATCATATATGATAAAGGTATTGACAGTATTTCAAGTTAATCATACTTTTATCATTTATTAAAAATTTCAAACAGTAACACTCCCGTTGCATGAAAGTACTTCAAAAAAGCCCCACTTGCTAATTTCTACTCTAGGGTAGTTTTCTTGTTTTTTCAATGTTGTGAAAATCAAAACGATTTGTTGCGCAGATTGACAAATTTTATATCTGTGGATATATGTTTAACACGTTGACTTCTCGATATTAGAAGAGATTCTAATTTCGAATCATCTCGCCCGTTGATTAAAAAACAAGATAGAGCAACTTATGTTTTTTAAGGTTAAACGTTGGACCATCGGTGTGCACAATTTTCTGCTCGACTGTCCCAATTGACAGAGAGCTTTGGAAGAAGAACAAAGTACAAGACGAAAAACAAAGCAGAATCCATGGACAGTAAACAGCGGAGACGGAGTGCCGTGACTGCTTTCTTGTTGAGTAACAAATTCTCCGTTTCATCAAATCTGATAGTTTCAATGTCGATGTTTCCCCATAAGCAAGCACAATCATGTGACAAAATAATCAGTGCCACCAAAAAAACCTAATTTGTCTTGGGCTTACATCATGGACCACCCTTGAAATTTAATGTGCCAAGGTACCAACATCTTTATTGTCGAGAGAATCTGTTTTGGAACTGTGTTATATCCTTATTTTTCTAGAGTAGGCATCGCGTGACAAGTACTACATGAAAAGAAATGACTGATTTCGTGATCGAGGAATATTCGTGGAAGGGGCATTTGGGTACAAAACGGAACCTCAATTACAACGGTGAACACTCAATTTCAGTTACACATACCTTGTAGAGAAAAATTCGATTTTAGAATTTACCCATTCTAGAGTGCTCTAAATTATAAGATACTCCAAGCTTTTTAACCATTAGATATTGACTTTTGTGTTTCTAACCAAAGATCTAACAACTAAAAAGCTTGAAGTATCTAATACTCTGGAGCACCATAGAAAATCGCTCATTTTCACTGTGAACAGCAGGTGATAAACCTATAGTATCACTTGCAAGTTACGACTGCACAGCTTTTCACAGCCTTGAAATTTTGTTTCACTTGGGATTTTTAAGCAATTTTGGACTTTAGAGATTTATGAAGATTAGCTGTATATTACATGACTTCACATAAAATATCAAATTTACAGCTCAATATCTTTTGGTACCCTAGCTTAACATTGAAGGGTCATATGATTACAGGGTCCTACAATATCAAACAAATCAAAACCAGGTCCCATTTCTGTCTTCAAGCCAGAAAGAAAGAGAAAGGTGCCATTGCATATTTATCAACCACCGGCCTCAAAATCCTCCTATCACATCCCCTCAACTTTTAGGACATGCAATTTCAAAACCCTAATCACTCATTAAAATAATGATCATTAACAAAAGCTTAATCTCCCAATAAATTCCATTGCTTTATAACAACTACACCAAGACAAAGATGTTTCTTCTGAAAGAAAAGTTATACTAATTGCAGGAAAAACAAAATGATGCAAGAACCACTACGCATAATTACCATAATTTAATTATGCCACCTTTTGATTCCCCTAATCATGGGAAGAGAATGAATTATGAGTACAAGGTTGGTGGACCAAAATATGGCCTACCCTTCAGTCCAAAATAAAATAAAGTATCACAATATCAACGATATGTATAGTTTTTCTATAGTGCAGTTAACTATGAAGTATCAATAATATTGACAACATATCCGCATTTTAAAAGTGCAGTTAACAGCACTGTAGAAAAATTCTAGATGTATAATTCTCATCATCCATATAGTGCATGGAATTTTGAAACATATTTACTAAGGTAAATAGAAACTTTGTATAAATTATTAGAATTTGTTTATGTCGCAGAGATCTCTACACCTTTTCTTCTTTACTCTCTGCACACACCTGCATATTTTTACTACTACTTACTTTCTTCTTCTTCTTCAACTAAACCAAACTATATCTCAGTCACTTCTAAAAACCCATCTCTTCCTTGCTGCATCCTCTGTGATTATATTAAAACAAAGAAGAAAAAGAGAAAAAAAAGGCTTAAAAAACCTGTCACATATTAGCTTTTATGTCTTTTCTTCTCTGCGATCTCCTTCGCCCCGGTGTAACATTGGGGAAGAACATAACTTGTCTACTGTGTCTCTCTCTTCTTCTTCAGTTGGTATGAACTCTCTCTACTTAGCTGACGGACCGATGAAATTGAGGTAAAAGTATAATGAAAATAGAAGAATATGAAGGCCTCTCCTGCTGTATCGAAATCACGAATTAGTCTTAGTCTAGGAATCCGGTGCTCTACCTCTCTATAATTTACTGTTTGTTTGAATCCCCTATATAACTGTTGATATGCCACTCGCCATTTGAGTTGCGAATGGGCTCTCTGGAAGGTTAATTCCTTGACCGCTGCATGGCAAGCGTAAACGAAGAAGAGAATGTTAAGAAAATAACCGAGATGAACAAGAAATTGGTTAAAGTATTACAAGTTCAACGTGAACAAGCAACGGTGTGTATACCTATCCTGATCACTGTAATTAGTATTAATGTGCCTGATTTTGTCCTCACTGGTGGAACCATTGTTCAAAACATCCAGAAAATAATTAAAATCCTTTGAGGATGGGAATTCCATTTGCTCTGCATGGGCTACAATGACATATCCCGGAAGAATATTAGCTCGGAAATGGGCGAAAAAAAAAACAAGAAATAAGCTAGGCAAAGACAAATCATAAATTGAAAAGTTGCATTTAATATACCTTCTGGATGCTTAAGCTCATCCATCGAGTAGCCATAATAGAAATGATGGGATAAGGGCTTAGCTGCTAAATGCATCTCCGAGAGGCGCCTTCTCTCAAGTTCGAGTGCTTGCTCATTTTCCTCTATGAACTGCTTCCTTAGAAATCTTGCGCTATCACAAACTCTGGGCACTATATTAAGCACAACATAGATTCTATTAGTTAAGACGTGCTTTCAAAAACCAAAAAGGTTAAACACTTCTGCATTTATCTGAAGAATTTGCTTACTTGGGTGAAGCTCTGAATCACCATCCATGAAATGTGAATTGTAGCACGTGGAGTGCTGCATCTTCTCCGAAAACTTCCTGCACATGTGACATAAACTTCAGAAGTTTAAACACTAGTAGAAAACCATAGGGGAGAAGACATGGAACACATAAGCAGATACTTCAGAAACCGTTAATCAAGCATTAAAAGCTAGGCTGCAATTGAGGGAAAAAAGAAAAAGAAAAACAATTTTCGAAAGCAGACTAGTATAAAATGGAGGCAAGCAGTTTCAACTTTCTACGAGGGAGAAGTACCAACTTGCCAAACCTACGATGTTGACTATTACAAGAAATTAAGGGTATGAATTAGTATTAACTAATTTTAGTGAACATAATTTATGCTTTTAGAGAACAAAAGCTATATTTGCTTTGAGTTAGGAGAGAAATGAAGCGAAAGGTGTATAGATAAGTTTGAAAGCTAAGAATGCTGATAACTAATTCATAAAGTAAGAGAAACTGTGCTGGAAATGTTCAGACACACTTAATGGAAACCAACTACAACTAGCACCCGGCTCCCACCTGTAGAAAAATGTATATGAAGAAGCGTCTTATACAATAAGATGCATAAGTCACGCTATAAAGGAAAAAAATAACAAAATCAGAGGCCAAGTTCAATGCAGACCACAACAACGTCAAGACTTGCATAAACATAATTGTAACTGTGAGCAGAAATAAGGCACAGAGATGTTCATTGGTTTCTAAATACAGACGAAAATAACCACTTTGGTTTGAGTAAAATATAATTAAGCACAACAAAAATGACAATCACTTTGACTTTGAACGAATAAAAATGTTTTACCTGTCAACAAGCCTAGACTTTTCCCTGTAAGGTTTCACCAGCACACGAGCCCCGCATACAAAATGAGGATTCCCTTTTGACAAAATATGCCTCACCGTCTCTGCATAAACAAAGGTGACAAAACCAAACATCCTCTTCTGTTGACACGGGATGCGTACATCTTGAACTGGCCCATATTTGCTACAGAATACAGATAAACTTAAAAATCAACCAGAAGTTTGTAAACCAATATTCAAAGTATAAGCAAATACAAATGAACAGTTAAGAAATTGAGAGGGAAATTTCATTGGTGTCCTTACTTGAAGTAGTTGGAAACATCTTGCTCCGTGAAATTACTCTCGGCTGGAAAGGTCAGATATATCTGTCGAGAGCCAGCAATAATCCCACCAGGTTCTGTTTTCTCACCAGCATACTCTAAGTATTTTGGGATATCTTCTGCCAATATAACTGAGTGCTGTCCGTGAGGCCTGCAGAACGACTCGAGTCAAGCACTTCTAGCAAGCAAAAAAAATGACGTAAGAAAAAACTTTAGCAATTAACAAAGAGTTACCTGTCAATAAGGCGAATGCTGTTCTTCAATCGAGCAAGAAGCTTTGTCAGGCTGTAGCCAGCTTTACCATGTCTCTGGCTCTCAGTGAGGTATCCCTCGGCCTGAAGAGTTCTCCCATATTTCTCGTAGTACATCATCGGCAAAGAGGCAATTGATATTGGGAACCCTCTTCTAGATTTCAAAAGCTCAATTATTTCAATCTCTAGCTTTTCAAGGGAGCCAGGGGAGACAACGTGATCATCGTTTGAAAGCTCATTTGAGTTTTGGCTGCAAAACTGTGAAAAGCTTTCTGGCATGGGATGGCCATGGAAGTACCTGCAGTTGTTTCCATGCTTACAGAAGCCCTTATTGAAGTAATGGCATACCTTAAGGGGAAATTCAGGCAAGCTTGGAGACCTTCGACTGGTTCTCACACTCAATGCAGGTTCATGATAACAGTAATTGCTTGAAAACTCGGGCAGAAACTGCATTTGATTTTGGAGGCGATAATCTTCAATCGCTGAATCTGAGTACCCTGGTGGAACAAACTCTATGGCTTGCAGTGGTTGCTGATCACCAGACAGTTCCCTGTATGGATTTGCTGCTCCGATGGTTGTGGGAGATGAAACCGGTCGTGGACTGTATGGAGTGAATTGTAAAGGTAAGTCGGAAACAGGAACTTGGTTCACCTGAGGTGAGATTGAAGCAGACACTGCCGGTTTGCATAACCCGAGCTCAGCTTTCGCTTTGTTAATCAAAGACTGGATCAAATTATCAGGGCTGAAAGCCAGTCGGATCATGTCACGCTCGCCATGGTCTTGCAGCAGAAGATACCCGATAATCTTGGACACATTTTCAGGCTCTATCTTCTGGATCCTATTGTACACAACTTTTGTGGACTCAGAAAAATCCATCTCAGATTGCAAAACTGCATAAGACAAGTAAAATACAAGTACATATTGTTATAAAGGCCGAAAATGCGCAAACAGATAGGAATAACAACAGCAGATTAACGCATATAGAAAGTTAGTCATTAATCCAAATATACCCCAAAAATAATTAATGGACGAAAGAAGATATCGATTTCTTCGTCAGCATACACCAGAAAATGATGCAAACCTAGTGAACAAAAGAAACAAGCCTCTGAGCAGATTTATGTAAGCTTCAAGCAGCATTCCAAAACGCTATTTGGGGTAAGAAACCTCTTTATTAAGGGAGACCAATAAAAAGGTAATCTAGCGGGTTCAACCATAAGCAGCTTCTATATCTGTTAGTCACCATATTCAGTCACCACAAATAGCCCCCCATCCATATTTTATACCAACACAACATGAAAATATCGACCTCAAATTCGAAAAGAGGACAAGTTGCAGGCAACATTTCAACAGAAAATGAGGATGGTGAATTTAACCCAAGAAAATCAGCACCAAAAACAAACATTTATTTCTCTAACTAGCAGCATACGTATTATTATTATTTTTTTAATTATTTAACCACCAAGGCAGGATTTAAAAAAAAGGCAGTAAATTCTTTCCCCGACCAATTCTAGTATTTTTCCTTCAATTTTTTCTCTTGAAAAAAAAACATGGAGGAGAAGAAGGTGAAGGTTTCAACTTTTAGAAAAACAAAACTGTAGTGGTTGTGAATTTTGTTCAGATTTGAAGGTCAAATAAAACCCAGAAAACATCTTTTGTCAAATTTCCATATGCTTTGCAGCCAGGAAGAGAACCCGACCATTTCAATTTTATTCTAAAAATAGATAATAAAAAATAGGTTTTTAATTTCCAAGCAAAAATCACAGAACTCAAGTAAAAACCAACACCCTTTGCCTGCATCAAATTTTTCAGAAAAATAAAAACCATACCAGAAGTTGAAAGCAACACAGAAATTCAAAAAAAAAAAAAAAATTACAGGATTGAAGTTGCTATCAATATTTTTCTTTTTATTTTGATATGCAGTTATAGAAAAACCCAAGTCAAAAGGCCAAAACTTTGGCCATAATTAAGCATACAAAAGGAGCAAAAACAGCAAGAAATGGTAAGTATGCAGTCATTAACGAGCAAAAAAAAAAAGATCTAAACAAACAAACCCACCAAACCTTTTGAGAAAAAGATGAAACCACCAAAGTCAAAGGAACCACCAGTAATCCACCTCCTCCTCCATAGCAGCCATAGATTATTTGATTCTTCTGCTCACTCCCTTCTCCTCCTCCTCTCTCTCTCCCCTCTCTTTCTCTCTCTAGGTGGTGTTTTCTCTTGCTATTTTTATCTTCTTCTTCTGCAATTATGTTCCAGTTCTTCTCTGAAACAGAAGGGACACATTCTTAAGAAAAGCAAACTGACAGAAGGGATAGAATACAAGAGAGAGAGAGGGGCCTTGTCTTTAGTTCAAAATCAACCAACTATATAAATATATACACAACAACAAAAAAAAAAAAAAAACACTACAATTTCATTTTTTTAATAATTAATTAAAAAAATTTAAAACACCACCACTCTGTCTCTCTACTCTCTCTCTCTCTCTCTCTCTCTTACTGCTTCTCACTCTTATCCTAATGGTGTCTTCTTCTTCTTCTCTGTTTTGCTGAATTTTTATAAAAAAAAATATGTTTGATTTAATTTTAAAAAAAATACAGGTTGTAGTGGAACATGTCGTTACAGAAATTTGCGGGAATTTATGGAAAATGAGCCTGGATTTTCGAAACAGACTCCAACTGAAATCCCCAAATTGTCCTCCATGTATATTGAAATAGTCCATTCAGTTATTTTTTTTTTCTTTTTGTTTCCCCAACTAATTTTTAAAAAATTAAAAACTAATTTTCGGAAATACGGATGTGGGTGTACAGCAGACCCACGTGGGACCCCGTACGTTCTGTTTTGTCTTCTTGTCCTGTCGCCAGAGTAGGTGGCTGACATGCAAGTAGAAATGGGCCCCACCTGAGGACAATCAGCGGTCTAGATTTAATCTTGGCGTTGGAGTTTGGGGTGCGAAAATCTAATCTCCGTATGCATGCTCGCCACGTGGCAAGTGGCAGCTAGTTACAGTTTGTTTTTCTCCAGGCGTTGGTGTTTGTGGATAAATAGTGAAATCGTAACCGCAGGACTGAGTGCACTTTAGATTATTAACTTGATGTGGGACCTGCGTCATCATGTGCAGAAATCCTATGTGGCGATACGTGGGTCCCTATTTAAGGACCCAGTTCACTTCTCCGTGATTGGTGGTTGAGTTTTTTCCCTTTTTTTATTTTCTTTTTGAAGAAACTTTTTTTACAAAAAGTAATGAATTTGTAACCGTACTTTGTAATATTAAAATCAGCACAAAAGCCAATTTGTATTACCCCAATAATCCAATTTATTACGGCAATGATACAACTTCAAGTGGGAATTTTTTTTTTTTTTCTTAAACGGAGATTAATTGGTGGTTTCGTAATGACAATTTATTATTTTAATAATCGATAATCTCCTCTTATCATTATTCATAAGCATCAAAAATTAAATTCAAAACATACAACATAGAATAAAAATCTAAAATAGTGTCGTGTGAAATACAAGATGTTGGACTGCATATCAATATGTTTTTTAATTTGAGATTAAAATGAACTAAGAAAAATTAGTTGGGTAGTAAAACAAAGAGCAGGGGTAAAATAGTAACATAAAGTTTTGTTGATCGGGTGCGACCTATTCAAAAGGAGGATACGCAAAATATTGTTGTTTGAGTGAAAAACAAAACAAAAAAAAGTGATCCTGTGAATCTAATTTAGATTCAGAAATGGAGAAATTCATGGGAGGTTTTCTTTTTTTTCCGTTTGAATGGGAACTTTCTGTTAATTAAGTCGCCTAATGAGTTTTGAGTAATTTCAATTATTGTTCTTTTATTTTCAAATACTAATTACAATTGTAAAACATTCATAACTACTAAGAGCGAGTGATATAATGAGTGTTGACATATGCAACGAGGGCGAGGGTGAGGACAAGGACAAGGAAAGTGAGTATAGAGTGTTAACCACTGTATAGAGTGAATGGTAAGAGCAATCCAAAGGCAATTACTACTAAGACAGTTGTGCGAATAGATGAGTTTTAACCACTGTATACAAGTGTGCATGAGCTGATTCTGATCGTTGGTGCTTTGTCAACTTTTTATGGTTATTATAGACATGTTTGAGAAATTATTCTAAACTCATGAGTATAGTATTTCTTAAACATGAAGAGGTTTTGTTAAAGCACAATAAACTTTATGGGGTTTGTTTTAACTAATTGTATAAAAAGTTAACACTACTATAGTAGTGTCGAGGTCAGTCACATATGCGCACAAGTTGATTTAATAGTTAGAATTAAACTAGTATTATGGTCTATTGATAATTATTTTACTTGTAAGTAAAATGTCTTAAATTCGATTCACATGAATAACGGTGCATATTGTATTTAGTTGAATTTGATATCAAGTTGTGTGGCCTAACCCAACCCCCATCTTCTTAGAGCAAGTCCACCCGTTTTTTGGAGTGCAAGGGCAAGGGCAGTAAAATTGCTCTAAACAGTAATTGTGTTTGGGCAAGTCCATCCGTTTGAGAAGAGAAAGGGCAAGGGCAAGGGCAAGGGTGACTACTGTTTACAAATATATGTATATATATATATATATATTTTGTTATGTCTTGTACGTGTATACTTACTACTTAGTAAGTTTTTTCTTTGAAGATAAAACTCCCAATTTAACTTTGATAATTTAATTTTCAATACAAAGCATAGCATTACAAACAAGCATAATTAAAAAATGATTTTTTTTGGTATTTTGTTGGATTGTTTTACATTTGGATTAATCCTGATTGTCGATTTCTAATTTTTTTTTTTTTTTTTTTTAATTCAGATGAGTCAAATTGTGTCACGTGACACAAATCTATAATTTTCAAAAAAAAATTATTGTTCGAAATCAAACAATCAAGATGTGAAAACCGTTGGAAATCCAACAACGGAGAAAGGCAGCTATAGAGAACCGTCGGGCTCTGAAGTGAAACACGTGGTGGGCCCCATGTCTACTCTTTGATGTCATGATGACGTCGCTTCTTGCCAACAATAGCCCTTCATTTTTTGGGCCGTTGGACGTGGGTTTTGGAGGTTGGAGGCAAAGCAATCCAATTCTCTAAGCTTTTGGGCCACCATTAGAGCTGCTCTCAAAGTAAAATATCACTCTTCCTTTTTATAATAGAATATCATTAAAATTAGGAAAAAGATACATACGTAAGTGGGTTGATCGTAACATTCTTCTAGTATTAAGTTGATGATGTGTTTTATACCAATCTTTTAAGTTTGAGACTTAAAAATATGCACAGAAAACCACTTCACATAGGATATATTTGGTGAAGCTTATAGCCAACATATTTGACTAATGAATAATACAGATTAGGACTAGCTAATATGTTAATTTATCAAAGAGAATATGATAAGTACATGGTACCCTTAATATGATTGAGGTATGTGATATCGACACCCTAGTCGGTATCAGCCAACATAATTAAATTGAACGAAGCCGATGCCCTTCTGGCTTTATATGGCACTTGCTTGTAATTCTAATCCATTAATCCCATTAAAATAATTAAAATAATCAAAATAATCATGCCTATCATGAATATTTAAACTGCACAGCGTACTTATTAGTCTTAATGTCACAATTACATAAATATAATTATACCAACACGACAACACCATCATCAACTTACACAATACTTAAATAGTTTCAGGGATATATAGTTTTGTTTTCTTTTGATCATCAGAAAGTGAAGATTTGAGCATCATAGACTTGAGGCGTGTACTCAATCACTCAACCTATAAACTTAACATACTGTTTTAAAATCGGAAAACAAGTCTACCATTTAACTTTTCGCCTGCTCTTGTAGAAATATTTGGAATACCATAATAATTAAAGAAAAAGAAGGTGAAAGGACACAAAAATTATGGTTTCTTCACATGCGTTCAACTAATCATCTCTGGCTTTATTTCCCTTGTGTTATTTTCCAGGCAACATGTGGTGTAGGACTACAGAAATACACAACACAGAGGCAAAAGGGATGTGAAAGCATTATATGCAGAAAGCAGAAAAAGTTTGGCCCACTTTTGATCAGATCACAACTATATCATATCTATCTGTATTTCTTCCACTCAACTTGATCAACCTTTGAATTATTTACTGTATTACACATGTATATATATATATATATATATATATGGATGGCGGCTGACTTTGATGTTTTTTGGCCTTGTTAGCTATTTGCATGGATCATGTTTTGTAGCATCAAGTAATTGAGTGGCAGTCTAGGGCAACCTTATCAGGATGGTACTGGCTGAAACAGAAACATGACTGGCTTAAGGGTTTCAATCTGAGCTAGCTGCAAGGACCCGACAGATCGATAAAATCCACTTGTAATTCATGTTGCAATCTGACCTGGATGTGTTTTTTGTGATTTTGTTGTAAGGTATATAATGGTATATGGTTGCGCTGGTACTCGTAACCGTAAGTGTGAAGTTGTTGGAGAATAGGATCTTATATCGGTCATATGACAAAATAATATACAATTAATATATGAGAGTTTTCATCCCTAATATCATTGAGACATTTTATGATAAAACTTAATACCTACTAATATGTGGTTAAGTTTGGACAATATCGGTGATATTGGTGGTAGATCATGCTAGGCCTAAAAAGTTTATCATGTATCAGAGGAGGCTATTCTTTCTCGATTTACTGGCCTCGAATTTGCCTCCTTAAGTTGGTTTTCGAAAAGTTGCGCTAGCTTCAGCTCAACTGCTTAAGATATTAAATGACTAGGCCTTCAAAAAGTTGCATTGGCTCTAGTCCCTAAATGATGACTAAGCTCTCGAAAAGTTGTCTTAGCTTCGGTATAATGACTTGACCAGTTCAAGATGTGCGAATTGGTTTCCCTTATGGCCTTGTGTGAGGCTGCTCATGAGGAGGTCAACGTGTTAGAGAATAGGATCCAACATTGATCATGACAAAATAATATATGACTAATATATAAGAGTTTTCACCCTTAATATCACCAAAACTTTTTGTGATAAAACCCAACACCTAGTAACAGGTGGTTAAGTTGAGACAATATCTGCAATATTTGTGATGACCGTGATGGGCCTAAAAGGTCTATCAAAAGTGTTCAGGGTTTAGTGTAAACCCTAGACCATATATAACTTGTTTAGTTGTGGTGGTGGAGGCATGAATTTGTGATAACGAGGGCGTGTGAAGAGGCTCCTATACGAACTTCACGAGTCATTTCATCAAACATCTTGCTTGTTACTTTAAAGAAAATTTCAAACAATAAGGTTAACTAGCTCCAATAAAAGCATTATAACTATACTATTGTTGGGTTGTCAAGATTCTTAGCACGACACAAAACAACACAAGAACACGAGACGAGAAGTAACAAGTTTAAGTTGGGGATTGGAAATTAAGAGTAAATTGCAGGAATGGTGTCTCAATTTTAATCAAATTGAAGCAATGGTTCCTTAACTAAAAATTCATTACCATTGGAATTGGCCTTTCATAAACTCCATCAGAATTGGCCTTTCAACTCATCAAAAACGTGTAACTATGGTCATTTTCGTCAATTTCGTCAAAATTCTTTCAAAATGAGTTATGTTGGAAGGATCATTGCTACAATTGGGTTAAAGTTGAGGAACAAAATTTTTCTTATTTGATTTTTCATATTTGTCCTTTGATTTAGCCTCATCTGCATGACATGTGACTCATTTTGACAAAAGTTCTAACGAAGTAGACGAAAATGACCATAATTGCACGTTTTGATGAGTTAAGGAATCAATAATAATGAATTTTTAGTTGAAAAATCATTGCTCTAATTGGATTAAAATTCTTAATACGAAAGGTTTAGCAACAATTTGGTAGAGTGTTTATCAATGTCCCTCAACCAAAACGCGTCCACCCTGTGTCGGGCTTCTGCATCTATTGCAAAGCAACGACTCCAGGTGGTAGGACTAAGGACAATCACTATAGGCTCACGTCATATACATGTGATGCTGGGTCAAAAGACCCATATATTTCCCATGCAGGGCATCATTTATTTTCTTAAGTTTCCTTTCGGCAATTATCGTATATTTATTTCTTTTTATTATGTAAATTATATACTATTTTTTATAAAAAGAATTGTTATCGTCACTTAAAAATTAGTACCAAGCACTTTAAAAAAAAAAAAAAAATATCAAGCACTCATTCTTCGTATAAAAATTAAGAGAAAAAGAGGATGTAAAAGGACTTATTTAGAATGTTAATGACAGTTTTACTTTGAAAATTAGAATTTTGTATATAAGTTCGAAATTTTGCTCGGTACAAAGGAGGCGAAATGGAAATTAGAAAGTTCTTCAATATTATTTGGTCTAGTAATATCTAATTCCTATTTAGTCAAAATAGATACTAAATTAAAATCTCACATCAGTAAAAAAACAACAAGTTTCATAATGTTCCGTCGTGAGAAAATCGATGTGCGAAAATCACCTTACACTATGTTTTAGTATGGGCCTTACTTCTCACCCATGTCTGAAGAAAATTGGGCTTCTACAAGAATGTGCCCAAATTAAGAAACTGAATAAGATCCGAAAAAGGGAGTTAACTGAACGCCTTACACATACGGCGTCGTTTATGCTTTCTTGCTCATCCGAACTACCGTTATTCTTCTGGAACGGCCGTACAACCCGACCCAATTACCAGAGAAAGGGAGGAATACGAAGTTCAGAGTAAGGGAGAGAGAAGAGAGAGAAAGGTATTGCCTTTCTGAGTATTTGGCGCCAAGTATTCGGCTTTTGGCCGCCGATCTCAGCTCGCGAAAATAGAGCCGTCCGAGGCGAGCTCGTTAAATTTGCTGAAAAAACCGAAAAGAGCTTCTCGAAATGTACCAGTGGAGGAAATTCGAGTTCTTCGAGGAGAAATTGGCGGGAAAGTGCGCGATTCCCGAGGAGGTGGAAGGGAAGATCGAGTGTTGCTCGAGCGGCAGAGGGAAGGTGGTGATCGGCTGCGACGACGGCACTGTCAGCTTCCTGGACCGCGGCCTCAACTTCAGCTACGGATTCCAAGCTCACTCCTCCTCCGCGCTCTTCCTTCAGCAGCTCAAGGTCAGCCTCCTCTCGCAGCATTTTGTCTTGATTTGGTAATTTTTCTGTTTGTTTCTCGGGAAAATGTGACAAACGGAAAAACAGGAAAAGAGAAAATTGGAAATTTGTTGAACTTTGATGTTTAATATTAGGATTAGTTTTTAATTTGTTTAGAGAGTGATTAGGAGGTGAAAAGTGTGTTAATTTTGCTCTTGTTGTGAAATCAGCAACGCAACTATTTGGTGACAATTGGAGAAGATGAACAAATTACTCCGCAACAATCGGCAATGTGCCTCAAGGTTTTCGACCTGGATAGGATGCAGTCCGAGGGCACAAGCTCAAGCACAACGAGCCCTGATTGCATTGGAATCTTGAGGATATTCACTAACCAATTTCCTGAAGCAAAGGTAGTATTTGTGCCCATTGAAATTTGTGAACCCCCGAATTTGATAGAGACAATAGGGTTTTGAATCGAGTCATTGTTTATTACTGCAGATTACATCATTTTTAGTACTAGAGGAGGCACCTCCGATACTGCTTATAGCTATTGGCTTGGATAATGGTTCGATTTACTGCATTAAAGGGGATATTGCACGAGAACGAATCACCAGGTTCAAGCTTCAGGTGGAAATCCATTCTGACAAGAGCCAGTCCTCAATTACGGGACTGGGGTTCAGAGTGGACGGTCAAGCCCTTCAGTTGTTTGCTGTTACTCCGTCCTCTGTGAGCTTGTTCATCTTGCAGAATCAACCCTCAAACACAAGGCGGCAGACCCTAGATCAGATTGGAAGTAATATGAACAGTGTTGCAATGAGTGATCGCTTGGTACGCAATTCTACTTCCCTTTTCCGTTGGTGTATGTTTATGTATACCTTAGCATTTTATTTATTTACTTATTGTGACAGGAGTTGATAATTGGTCGACCTGAGGCCGTGTATTTTTATGAAGTTGATGGGCGTGGACCATGTTGGGCTTTTGAAGGAGAAAAGAAATTTTTAGGGTGGTTTCGTGGATACCTTCTTTGTGTTATTGCAGATCAAAGAAATAGCAGCAACACTTTCAACATTTATGACTTGAAGAACCGTTTAATCGCTCACAGCCTAGCGGTCAAAGAGGTTTCTCACATGCTTTGTGAATGGGGTAACATAATACTTATCATGGCTGACAAATCAGCTTTGTGCATTGGGGAGAAGGATATGGAGAGTAAGTTAGATATGCTCTTTAAGAAGAATCTTTATACCGTTGCCATCAACCTTGTTCAAAGTCAGCAAGCGGATGCTGCCGCAACTGCAGAAGTGCTGAGAAAGTATGGGGATCATCTATATAGCAAGCAAGATTATGATGAGGCAATGGCCCAGTATATCCATACCATTGGTCACCTTGAGCCTTCTTATGTGATACAGAAGTTTCTAGATGCACAACGAATCTACAACCTTACAAATTACTTGGAAAAATTGCATGAGAAGGGGCTTGCTTCCAAAGATCATACCACTCTTCTACTGAATTGCTACACCAAATTGAAAGATGTTGACAAGCTAAATGTGTTCATTAAAAGTGAGGATGGTGTTGGGGAACATAAATTTGATGTGGAGACTGCAATAAGAGTCTGCCGTGCCACCAACTACCATGAGCATGCAATGTATGTTGCTAAAAAGGCCGGGAAGCATGAATGGTACTTAAAGATCTTACTTGAAGATCTTGGCCGATATGAGGAAGCTTTGCAATATATTTCAAGCCTTGAACCAAGCCAAGCTGGAGTGACAGTGAAAGAGTATGGTAAGATTCTTATAGAGCACAAGCCTGTGGAAACAATTGAGATACTCATGAGGCTGTGCACTGAGGATGGTGAATCATCCAAGAGAGGAGCCGCTACTGGTGCATACCTGACAATGTTGCCATCTCCGGTTGATTTTCTCAACATCTTCACCCATCATCTTCCCTGGCTTATGGATTTTCTTGAAAAATATACCGACAAGGTCAAGGACTCTCCTGCACAAGTAGAAATCCATAACACGCTCTTGGAGTTGTACTTGTCCAATGACTTGAGTTTCCCATCAATATCACAAGCTGGCAATGGTGAAGATCTTAATCTCAGGGCTAGATCAGGTGCAGCTGCAACATCAAGAAGCCAGTCCAATGGGAAATTGATTGCTGATACCAAAGATTCAAACAAGGAAAAGGACCGTTTTGAAAAGCAAGAGAAAGGGCTACGACTTCTTAAGAGTGCATGGCCATCTGACCTGGAATTTCCGCTTTATGATGTTGACCTTGCCATAATTCTTTGTGAAATGAATGCATTTAAGGAAGGCCTGTTGTATCTCTATGAAAAATTGAAACTTTATAAAGAGGTGATTGCTTGCTACATGCAAGCTCATGACCACGAGGGTTTGATTGATTGCTGCAAACGACTAGGGGATTCAGGGAAGGGTGGGGACCCCACTCTTTGGGCAGATCTGCTAAAATATTTTGGTGAACTTGGAGAAGATTGCTCCAAAGAAGTGAAGGAAGTTTTGACATATATAGAAAGGGATGACATATTGCCTCCTATTATTGTTCTTCAAACTTTGTCCAGAAATCCATGTCTCACACTCTCTGTCATTAAGGATTACATTGCCAGAAAGCTTGAACAAGAATCGAGGCTGATCGAAGAGGACCGTCGAGCAATTGAAAAGTATCAGGTTAGTCCTTACTGCAGCTGTCATTGTGAATTTATCTATTGTACCTCTGTTGTTCATTTCGCCTGCTTCCAGTAAAAGTTGGTTAACATTTTATGTTTCTTATTTACGCTTTCCTTGGAAACTTTTGTAATGGCACGAATGACGAATGTAATCTTGTCAAAGCAGTGTATCAGATAATGTTGCATGGGATTCTAGTTAGGTCTGAAACTGCACAGAAAAAAGGGAAAAATGCTCTAGTAATTTAAATAGCTATGACATGTGCATCACAAATCTAGGGATTTGATCTTTCAACGTTCTCGTAACCAGTGTTCTTTGTGGGAAATTGGCATATTATTTAGCAAGTAAAAAAACTAATCTGAGGAACTTTAACGTAGAAAATAAGGTTTAAACAATGGAAATTACCAAACATGTTTGGTACGAAAATAGTTCTTTACATGTTACCCCAGTAAGTGAAGCTGAGTCTTTGTCACGAAAGATACATTCAGATACATGATGGTGCTCTTCATGATTTCTGATAAGAATATTACTTTGTGTGTGGGTTACTAAATAAAGTTTTGTCAATAAATAGAATCTGCCAAACAAAATTATACTTCATGCCCTTTAGGTTTCAATCCAAACTATGTGTGGTTGTGTGCGTGTGAGAGAGGTTATCTAATGAATCCTTTCATTGTTCAGGAAACCACATCTGCAATGAGAAACGAAATTCAGGATCTTAGGACAAATGCCAGAATCTTTCAGCTCAGCAAGTGCACTGCATGCACTTTCACCCTCGATCTCCCAGCTGTGCATTTTATGTGTATCCACTCATTCCATCAGCGTTGCCTCGGGGATAATGAGAAGGAGTGTCCTGTATGTGCTCCTGAATACAAATCTGTTCTCGAAACAAAAAGAAGTCTAGAGCGGAACTCCAAAGATCAGGATCGGTTCTTCCAGCAAGTTAAAAGTTCAAAGGATGGTTTTTCTGTGATCGCTGAGTATTTTGGGAAAGGTGTGATCAGCAAAACCACTAATGGACCCACAGGTGCTTCTTGATCGGCAGCAGTTCGTCAAGCTGTGACTTATGAGGGCTTGGAACTATGGAAACATGGGATGGAGCTGAGCAACTTTGGATTTTCTTCACTCAGCATTTTCGACTGGGATTGCTGCTGTTGTTCTGTTTCCCAAACTTGGGAGGTTAGTGATATTTTTTGCAGATCAAAATGGTATATCCTGAAACAATTTTGGAGATCTGCATTAACTCCAAAAAGAAACCGAAATTTGTGAGTGGATGTCATTGTTCTTTGATATTTTATTTCTAAGTCAGGAGTAAATGGCATTTTGATTTTGGAAAGGCTAGTGACCTTAGTTCTCCTCGATCTGTTTGGAGCAAAGGCGAGTCCCCAAATTGCTATCTTTGTAGAATGACCATATTAGGTTCCGTTTGAGGATCATTTCATTTTTAACCTTTAGTCTTCATTTCTGTGTTCCGATAACCATTTCGTTTTTAACCCTATACATGCATGCCAGCAGAGAATTGAGATTACAATATTCTCAAATCTAAAGATAGCAAGGACAAAATTAACAGTGCACATATTCACCTCCCGGTCGGTCACCTTGTTCAAGGCTAAAGGCTTGACCGTCTCTAGCTGTGTAATCCCCCTCGTACAGCTCTGATGAGGAACATATCAGTAACAGCTTGAAACAACTGTGTAGTGTGTGCCCTGCCCTCCATATGGGGACTCCCAACCATAACACAACTCACCCTAATGATCCGATGTTAGAACTAGTTAACAAAACTAAACCTCGGAGAAAGAAAGATCTGGGTGAAGAATTTCAAATGGCAGGACGAGGTTTCACCGAGAAAATGAACATCTGAACATAACAAAACTACAGAACCATGGTTTCAAATTCATAGTTTTCTTATCTTGCTACACAAACACAATCAAGCATGCAGAACACAAAAGACATGACTCGAGCAAACAACAAAACAAAATTGAAAAACATGTCTGATTACAGCAAAAAAGTTCGTAGCAAAGAAAACTGCAAATTTCCAAATTAGCAGAAGTAAGAGTGAAAATTGGGCGCCACTCATGCTGAATTAGGAGGTGGAAGCTTCCCCAGCAGCACCTGTGGTGAGTGCAAGAATGGAATCTGTTTCCAGTCCAAATAATCCAAGTTGAGGAGCGGAACTTGGAGCTGGGCTGTCCGGGTTGCCCGAGATGTAGTCGATAAGTGGGGCAATGGATCCCTTGGCTCCAATGTCAGCATCGGGAGGCAGAATAATCTGATGACCTCCACCAGTAAGCAGCGCAGGGGCCACGATACCCTTCTTGATCTTCTCCAAATTGCCGTCATGGCATGTAATGGTTGTTAAACCTAAGTATATGCTGAAAAAGATCTCTGCGAACTGGAAGGATTGTCTTATTAAACAACAAACAAGAAACTGGCTATAAGTAAGCCTTACAAACAAATGGAACGGAAAAACTGCAGCCCACGTTAAACATAATCCTAAACGTGGTAAATGACTAAGTCTCTAAGAAAACAACTACAACTGATTCCTAAAAACTAGGATTTATTGAACCATGCAGTTAACCTGCTTACAAAAGATAACCCTATGTTTACGTAGTGGATAAAGCCACTACGTCCACAAACCTTAATATTCTATCATCCTCCCTTAAACTAATTGCAGTGCAATCAGTTTACACCTGGTTCCAAACGCATCCCCATAAGCCCACGCATCTTCAGAAAGGCATCAGTCTTTAAAGGCTTAGTGAATATATCTGCTATTTGCTCCTGAGTGATGCAATGAACCAGCTGCACAGTTTCATCTTTAGTCAATTCACGAAGAAAATGGAAGCGCACATCTATGTGTTTGCTTCGACCGTGCATGACAGGATTCCTAGAGAGCTTTATTGCTGAGCTATTGTCACAATAAATTGTTGTAGGACCTCGCTGGACTTGACATAGTTCTTGCATTATCCTTCTCAACCAGATTGCTTGACACGCACATGAAGCTGCTGCTATAAACTCAGCTTCAGTTGTTGATAATGTAACTATAGGTTGCTTCTTCGAAGCCCAACACACAGCTCTGCACTCAACATAAACAGATACCCCGATGTGCTCTTTCTGTCATCTAAGTCGCCTGCATAATCACTATCTGAAAAACCTCTGAGCTCAGCATGTCCTCCCTTGCTGTATTGAATCCCGAGACCAATCGTGCCTTTCAAATACCTCAGAACCCTTTTTGCTGCTGCCAAATGCATTTCTGTTGGACACTCCATAAATCTGCTAAGTAAACTTACCACAAACATAGTGTCAGGCCGAGTGGCTGTAAGATACATGAGACTCCCCACGATTTGTTTGTAGACAGTGCTGTTGACCTTTTCACCCATGTCATCCTTTGTCAATTTGGTACCTGGAACAATAGGATTCTGTACTGAGTTGCAATTCTCCATATTGAACCTTTTCAACACATCCTGAGCATACTTCTTTTGACATATAAATAATCCTTCTTCCTGCTGCAAAACTTCGATTCCAAGAAAGTATCTCATCTTGCCAAGATCAGTTATTTCAAACTCATTCATCATTGACTGCTTAAACTCAGTGAACATGTATTCATCATTGCCAGTATAAATGAGATCGTCAACATATAGACAAACAACAAGAATTTTACCTCCATCGCCAGTTTTGATAAACAAGGTGTGCTCATATGGACATTTCACAAACCCTTCCTTCAAGAAATAAACTTCTATACGACTATACCAAGCATGATGGGCTTGTTTAAGTCCATATAAAGCTTTTCTTAGTTTGTAAACTTTATGCTCTTTATCCTTCAGTACATACCCAGGTGGTTGTTCTACAAATACTTCTTCATTAACCTCCCCATGTAGAAAAGCACTTTTCACGTCCAATTGATGAATTGTCCAGTCCTTTTGCGCAGCAAGTGCAATCACAATTCGAACAGTCTCTAACCTGGCCACAGGAGCAAATACTTCAGCATAGTCGATCCCATATTCCTGAGCATACCCCTTAGCCACCAGCCGAGCTTTGTACTTATCCACCTCTCCATTCTCATTAAGCTTCATTTTGTAAACCCATTTGACTCCAATCTTCTTTCCCCCTTTAGGTAAATCCGTTAATTCCCAGGTGTTATTCCTTTCAATGGCTGCAATTTCTACATCCATAGCTTTCCTCCATTTAGAACTTGTCACAGCTTCATTGTAGTGAAGCGGATCACTGTCAGCTAAAAATGCCAGATGCACCATGTCCTCTTCTTCAGATAATCCTTCTCCTGTTACATAATCTCTCATCCATATTGGCGGAGCCCTAGTTCTGCCTTCCTCTGGACTGGATGCATTTACTTCCGAGACTTGATCCGAGTCACTGTTGCTGCCTGTGTTATTATCATTCTCACCAGAATCATTGCCATCTTCTCCCTGATTATCAACATCATTATCTTCAGTTGGTTCATCTTCATCGTCATCCCACTCCAACACTGCTAAGACAGCTTCAGGATAATGTTCCTCCCAATTCCAGCTATTGTTCTCATCAAAACGAACATCACGACTAATTATGATTTTTTGCGAGACTGGATCAAAAAGTCGATAAGCCTTCGTCCCTTCGCTGACTCCAAGCAGCACGCACTTCAGACTTTTGTCATCCAGCTTAGTCCTCTTATTATCTGGAACATGTACATATGAAATACATCCAAAGATCCTGAAGTAACTTACTGATGGTATCGTCCCACTCCATGCCTCCTCGGGAGTTTTATTTTTGACTGCAAACGTGGGACTTCTGTTGAGCACATGCACGGTCCAGTTTGCTGCTTCTGGCCAAAAGGTCTTTGGCATCTTCTTCTCGATCAATAGACTTCGAACCATGTTCATGATGGTCCTATTCTTGCATTCAGCCACTCCATTTTGCTGTGGGGTGTAGGCTGCTGTGAGTTGACGTTGAATCCCATTCTCAACACAGAATTCAGCAAACTCATGAGATGTGAATTCCCCTCCACGATCCGTGCGTAGACTTTTGATACTTGCACCTGTTTCTTTCTCCACAAGGCTTTTGAATGCTTTAAAGGTTTTAAAAGCTTCTGACTTCTCAATTAGAAAATAGATCCAAGTCTTACGACTAAAATCATCAATGAATGTGAGTAGATACCTCTTCTTGCTGTTAGATGTAGGTTGTATCGGGCCACATATGTCTGCATGGATAAGTTCTAAGATTTGATCAGCCCTCCATGTACTGTGCTTTGGAAAAGGATCTCTTGATTGCTTGCCTATCAGACAATTCTCACACACTCTTGAGGAGTCCCTTATTTCTGGTAGTCCGCTCACCATTTGCTTCTGTTGTAGCGTCTTTAATCCGCCAAGACTCAAGTGCCCATATCGACAGTGCCACAACTGAACTAGATCATCTGTAATTGCTGTGAAACATGCCTGTTCATTGAATTGATGCTGAGCAACAAGAATGAACATGCGATTTGCAGCCATGACCGTCTCTATGATCAGTCCTCGTTCAGGATGGTAGATCTTGCACCTCCCTTGTTTAATGAGAATAGCAAGACCTCTCTCCTGAAGCTGACCAATACTCAGGAGATTGTTTTTTAAGGCAGGTACGTAAAACACTCCCGTGATCACCTGAATTATTCCATGCACTTGAAGTCGAATGTTCCCTTTCCCCATCACAGCCATGCTAGTATTGTTTCCCAGTTTCACCGTTTCTCTGAAACTTCCATCAAAGTCCGAGAACAATGCTCTCTTTCCACACATATGGTTACTGCAACCAGAATCCAGAAACCAGATGTCCTCTTTGATCTCCTGAGTATCCACGTATGCCATGAGCAACATCTCTTCACTTGCTTCTGCATAGTTGACTTGTCCTTCCTTGTCTCTCTTGGGGCATTCATACTGAAAATGCCCTAGCTCATGACAGTTATAGCATTCAATTGTTGACTTGTCAAACATCTGTCTGCCCCTTCCTCTACCTCTTCCACGATAGCTTCCGCGACCACGGCCTCTTCCACCATAGTTCTCTTCATGAACCACCTTTAGAGCTTGTTCTTCCACGACATGTCCAATCATCCGCTGCTCATGAACCAACAAACTACTTTGCAGTTCGTCAATTGAAAGAATGTCCAAGTCTTTGGATTCCTCAATTGAACAAACCACATAGTCATACTTAGGAGTCATCGATCTCAAAATCTTCTCAATAACTTCTACATCTGTCAGTTTGTCACCATTGATCCTTCTTTTGTTGGCTATGGTTAACGTTCGACCAAAGAATTCGTTCACAGTCTCTCCTGTCTTCATGTGTAGCATCTCAAACTCCTTTCGAAGAGCCTGCAACTGTGCTCGTTTGACTCGAGCAGTTCCTTGATACTTCTGCTTCAACGAATCCCAAATCTCTTTAGCCGTGTCCTTGTTCAGGATTGTTTCCAAAACAGCTCGGTCAATTGCTTGAAACAGATAGTTCTTAGCCTTTAAATCTTTCAACTTGTGCTCCTCGAACACTTTTCGTTGCCCTTCTGAGAGTGAACCTCCTTCTGCTACTGCAGGGATTCCATGCTCCACAAGACTCCAATATTCCTTTGAACGTAGGAAATTTTCCATAAGCATTGCCCAATGATCATAATGCCCTTCCAGCTTTGGGATGGATGCTTTCACAAAACCACTTCCTTCTCCTGCCATGTTCACGTACTTCTGCACTCAAAAGATTACGATCTCTCAAGCTTCGATCAAGAGCCCCAGGGTGGGGCTCTGATACCAAATGTTAAACCTAAGTATATGCTGAAAAAGATCTCTGCAAACTGGAAGGATTGTCTTATTAAACAACAAACAAGAAACTGGCTATAAGTAAGCCTTACAAACAAATGGAACGGAAAAACTGCAGCCCACGTTAAACATAATCCTAAACGTGGTAAATGACTAAGTCTCTAAGAAAACAACTACAACTGATTCCTAAAAACTAGGATTTATTGAACCATGCAGTTAACCTGCTTACAAAAGATAACCCTATGTTTACGTAGTGGATAAAGCCACTACGTCCACAAACCTTAATATTCTATCAATGGTAGCGATGGAGTAGAGTTGGAGCTATAAGACAGAGAAGGGAAGCAATATCAATAAAACAATTAAGAACTGTAAACTAACAGTTACAATAATTATTCAATATACCAGATCATTGAACGGTCTTGATTGTATCAATCTTGGATCGATTCCAAGGGCCTCAGAGTTCAGAAGCTTATATTCAACCATCTCATAACCACCCTCCTCTTCTATATTCTTAAAAGAGATAAAGGTTCTTGCAGTCCCGATACAAACTTCTTCACCATTGTGAAGATGGTTAACACTCTTCTCACTAGAAAACCGCCAAAGGCTCCCCGAACAGTGAACCTCAGGGAAGAATCAGCCTGTTCATCCACAATGGAACCAAAAAAACGCTTTGTTCTTTTCCGATCGAAAAGAGAAGTTTTCTGCAAAAATAACAGTAAAAATACAATAAATATATACACACACATACAGGACTTCAAATTAAAAAGTAGCTAACTGTATACAACAAAAAATAGAACAAATTACCTGGCGGTATAAAAGTGGGATCCGGAAAATTCTTCTTCCCGGAGATAAGGTGTCTGATCATCTCTGCCCCTTGGAAGTGGCTTTCCGATGAGCTTGTCGAACAAATAGTAAATCAGGAGAAAGTCAGGCTTGGGGTCAAATTCTAAACCCCACATTTCGAGATCCGTCGTAGTGTTGCACTCCTGGACACTTAGGTCATCTCTAACCGAGGACTGACCAGATGACTCGTTTTAGCCATCTGGTCCTCCAAGATATTAATATTTTAATGAACAGTACATGACCATATTTGCCTCCATCTCCAATCGAGGGTCAAAGGGCCATATGGCTCGTTTTAGCCCTGTCACAAAAAACCCGAGAGCCAAAAGACCAAACATAATTTATTATTTAAAAACTACAACTTAAATTCAAATCCAACGGCTAAGTGACGTCAGTTGGCTGTTAGATTTGAACCAAATTTTGTAAAATAGAAGTTATAGGAAAAAAAATAGAATTTAAAAAAAAATATGAACAAAATTTTGTAAAATAGAAGTTATAGGAAAAAATAGAATTTTAAAAAAAAATATGAAACAAATTTTGTAAAATAGAAGTTATAGGAAGTTATAGAAAAAAAAAAGCTTTAAATTCATAAAAAAAAAAAAATTGAATGCAACGGCTAGCTGACTCAGCTAGCCGTTGTATTCAAAATTTTCATACTATTCGTGTCGGTTATAACCGACACGATTGCAATTAATCAAAATTATTCCTATGTAGCTGTTACTATTCATGTCGGTTATAACCAACACTATTGCGATAAACAAAATTATTCCTATTGGTTATGTCCAACAGGAAATCGAACAGTTTTAAGCAAAATTATGGCCAGCTCAGGGCTGGCTGGCTGGAATGGGCTAGCCCTTTGGCCCTTTCAGATTTTGTGGGGCCCACGAGCCCTCTGGCTTAACCCTGGGTTGGAGACGGTTTTCGGGCTATTTTCGGCCCTCTAACCTTCTGAATCCTTTGGTTGGAGATGATCTTAAGGCCTTATCGAACATGTTGAAATCTGATGATGCTGCCATTAAAACCTATAAAACATCCTGGTATTTAAACCCTTGGGGTCGATTTCGTTGAACATTATAAAGAACTATAAAAACTAGTTCAAACTTGACCTGCACAAATTCATCAGAATTCAACCATATTTACCCAAAACAAATGAAACCCGATCTGAAAAATTAAATAAATAAATAAAAGAAAAAAAAAAGAGAGCATTGAGCTCTTCTTAACTGAGGAAAAAGCAAATGAAAGGGTATTCCTCTCACTTCTTAGATTTGAATTTCATGAATAGTGAATTTGATATCAAATTAGGTTTTTCATTACGTTGCTTGGTATAACTCCCATCTCCTTTTAGTGTAAAATATATCATGGTTGGTTTAAAATGACAATAATTAAAGATGGGAAAAGATGGAGATACCTCCTTTTCTTTGATTTACACGATTCATGATTTGTTCTTCGAGCAAGTTAAAAGTTCAAAGGATGGGTTTTCTGTCGCCGAGTATTTCGGGAAGGGGGTGAGCCGCAAAAACCACCAATGGACCACAGGTGCTTCTTGATCAGCGGCAGTTCTTCCAGCTGTGACTTATGAGGGCTTGGAACTGTAGAAAAATGGGATGGAACTGAGCAACTTTGGATTTCCTTCCCTCACTCGGCATATTTTCGACTGGGCAGGGCTTGCTGCTGTTGATTTGTTTCCAAAGTTCGGAAGTAAGTGATATATATATATATATATATATATATATATATATATATATATATATATATTTTGCAGATCAAAATGGCATATCCAGAATCAATTTTATGGATTTGCATTAACTTGAAAAATAAACAGAAATTTCTTACTTCTAAATGGAGTAACACTGTGTTTAGATAAGGAAAATAAACTTGTAATTTGAATAAAAGTTAGAATTTATGAATTGACATACACCAATTTCCTTGTTTGGATTCATAAGCATAGAAATTTAGAATTTCTGCATGGAAAAAAAAACTCGGAATTTGAGACATCCAATCCCCAAGTTTAAACTCCATGTAAATATGTGTTGTTTTCCAATTTCTATGATTGAAAGTTTGAAATTAACAAATTTCATATTCATTTCCATTTTTTTAAGTTAACCAAACAAGAAAATTCACAAATTCTATAAAATAAACTTCTGTCATTTTAAATTTTTTTAGTAATCTTAAATTTCTTTATCCAAACAGAGTGTAAATGACATTGTGATTATGGAAATTGGAAAGGCCAGTGATTTCTTTCGGTTTTGGAAATTGGGAAGGCTAGTGATTTCTTCAGTTCTTAGTCCTCGTTTATAATCATTTCGTTTTTAACTTTGAATTTTTAATTTTGTGTTCTCATAACTATTTCGTTTTTAACCCTATACTGTGTTCTCAAATCTCAAGAGGACAAGGACAAAACTAATTTTTGGTGTCAAACGTGAAGGGCGACTTTGATCGATTCTAGAATGCAAACTTAAAAGATTAAAAATGATATCCAAAAGGAAATGTAAAAATCCATAAAAAATAAATAATAATAACAGAAACTAAGTGCAAAATTAACTAAAAGTCAGTCACCACTCATCGTCACTCTCCTCCTTCCATGGAGAAGAAGGAGAGGGAGGAGGTGCTCTGATAAACAAAGTATCGAGAGGATCACCCCCGGGCTCCGGAGCGTCTAACAGTGCACATATCAGTCTAGGGCCGATAGGGAGATGTCCCGGCAAGATAAACAGCGGATCACCTCCACTTATAGCCAATGTGGCTACCCTGCACTTCTGTTTCAGTCTCAACTCTGAGTCCTCATCTATGAATTCACAAACACACAATTTTTTGAAAAAACATCCAAGATATAGTCCCGTCACAATCAGCGTTGTAGGCTCAAGCTCCGGATTCAGGTAGTATTCCCGAATTTTAAAGCACGTCTCAGACACTGCCCTCATCGGCCTCCTAAGGTCCCTTCCATGATACCTCCACGTCCGTACATTACCAACATGAACGACAGCTACAGCATCGTCATCACTGTCACTGGACGTTTGAATGTGCACTTGTTCGTTACTAAGCAACTTCCAGTACCCATTAGAAGTTGGCCTTTCTGTTTTAACATCACCAAGAACTACCTCGGCACATATGTAGAAATATGCTGATCGGTTTTCAGCTCCATGACAGAAAAGACCTAAAAACAAAAATAATTAAACGACCAACTCTAAATATTTGATTCTCGCCAAAAACGAATTTGAGCCATATTATTACTAACATATTGTGATATAGATAATATTGTTTATTCTAAAAAAATTAATGAAAAATTTAGTCAAAATGATCATTTTCCAAATCCAAATTAATGAAATAATCAGTTTTTTAGTATGTCGAGGTTGATATCTGATCGATGTATGATGTGGTTCTTCATTTATTTAATTGCATTTGGGAGGGTTAATCTTACTTGGAGGAATTTGATTAGCATCTGGAGGCATGCCCTTTTGCAAGTCAATGTGTCTGATCACATCTTCCACAGGCGTTGCCCGTCCGGCCAACTTGTTAAATAAATACTTGATCAAGATCGTTTCTGGATTCGGATTGAACGATTCACCTCGCTTATTGAGATCGGCCTCCGTACATGACTCGGTCACTGTGGAAGCAGCAATAATATCAAATGAGTGATCAGTGTTGCTCATCTGTTTCCTCCCTGAAACACGAAAATTTTAATGTCCTCCTGCAAACCCTAACCCTCTGGCAGTTTCTATCTATACACGTAGGGGATTGGAGAGGTAGACTCCTGACCCACCACCTGTTGCGATGGGAGCCAATAATGTCAAGCCACCTAAGCGTTCGGTTCTATAAATTAGCTGAGAGCTCTCCACGTAATTAAGATGGGGCTAGGCCCTCACCTCTATATTATACTACTTGATGAAAAACATACAAGAGAAGGACATAAAATAAATCTAGTGTTAGATTACATATTGAAATTTAAAATAAACCTAGTATTAGATTACATATTGATTATAATCCCTTGATGTGTCCTTAATTCAAAATAATTAATGTGCATTTTATTTAATGTCTCCCATTAAATATTTAAATATATTAATATACAAATTTTAATTTATTTTTTTTACCAAAAAAAAGTTTTTTAATTTATTAATTTTATTTAACATTCTTCAAACTTGAAAGTCTAATTAATGTACCGAAATGTATTATATTGAACTAATATATTTAAATGTTAGTACTGAAATGTATGTACCGAAATATATGCATCGAAATGTATTATATTAAATTAATGTATCTAAATGTGTGTACTGAAATGTATGCACCGAAATGTTAGTACCAAAATGTATTATATTGAATTAATGTACCTAAATGTTTGTATCGAAATGTATATACCAAAATGTGTGTACCTGTATGCACCGAAATCTATTATAATGAATTTAAAGTACCTAAATAAAGAAGACAAAGTACATCAAAATATATTCTATAACAAAAATTAGTTTATCTAAATGTTTACAATAAAATATATTAGGATAAATGAAATGAAAATTATAATTATAATGAAATAAAATAAAATAAATACATTAAAAATTAAGAAGAAAAAGAGAAATAATTAAAAAATCAAAATATAATTTATAAATGAGGTTATTAATGTATCAATGGATACGTTTTGGATGGAACTTCTAAGAACTTTCTGTTTCATGAATTGGCCAGGAAAGAAATTACTTGTCAGTCATTATTGAATTAGATTCTTTGGAGCTTGTCAAATGATTAAATATCTAGCTCATGTTGACTCGACTATCTTTCCATACTTGGATGCAATACAATCTAAGCCTTTTCAAATGCTTTTATTCAGAAGTGAGTTCCATGATAAGTGAATCATGCAGAGTATGCACACCGAAAGTTGGGTTTGGAGACCCTATTCTCGAACTATATTATTGGCGATGAGACCTTGCATTCAAATGGGATAGATCACAGTGGTCAAACTACACTGGGAGGAGAGTTTGAAGTTGCAGACCTTAGGCCATTCCGAATCGTCCCGTTATTCTACAATAGGGAACCAAACATGAACTGGCCCAGCTGTGCATATGAAGGTGCAGTGTGTATCAATTATGAAGGTGCAGTGTATATCAATTAATTCGAGATTGATGCTTAATTGGAATTGGAGTGGCCCAGCTGTGCATTTCCTTGTGGGATTCAAAGCTCTTATGTGAATATACATGGAAGATAAGCCCTCATGCCTCATTTGAACACCATCACATTTGATGTAATTTTTTTTTTCACTGCATGTTCGTGTATTTCATAACCTTGGAACGATCCTATCAAAAATTTATATGTGAATATGCAGAGTTGAATTGCTCTTATATGGACGAGTATGCATGATTCTCATCAAGGGACAAAACTTTTGCTTGACCAAGTTGAGTCTAGCAAAAAAATTGTTGAAAACATTCGCATGATCAAGACATGGGCTACGGAGAAGATTGAAAAGCCACTTATGCGGGCTAAGTGAAGATGGTATCACGTGTGCTTCTCAACAAAGCTTCAATATCATTGCTGGAAGAGACAGAAATTGACATCTTCAATTTAGCTAACATTTATACACCAGTTTGTGGTCTCCACAACATGAATTTCTCTAGTTAATTTATTATTCTCTATATGGCTATGACAGTGAGAAAAGTATGGAATTGGCAACTCGTGCAAGGCCAGATATGAATTGTGGAGCAATATGAATACTCAAGCACCAGGGGAACCAATTGCCCGAACACAAAGCTTCTAAGCAAAGAAATTGCAATGTAAATTCACTCTGACAGTAAGGAAGTTGCCTGCTAGATAAGAATTTCTATCTTATATATGCTCATTGTTTAGACTACCGCTAATTTGAAATACAATTACTCTGGGGGCATGCTAGTCATACACAAATGTATGGTCGAATTCCAAACCTCATTATCGGTGATCGTTTGACCGAGTGTCGAAGACCCAAGACCGAATTATGGCCAAAACCCAAGACCGAGCGTTGAAAACCCAAAACCCTGGTCAAATACCATATGATCGTAGTCGAAGGCTAAACTTTGACCTTATGACCGTAGCCAAGGGCTAAACTTCGGCCTTATGATCATAGCCGAAAGCTAAACTTTGATCTTATGATCGTAGCCCAAGGCTAAACTTTGACCCTATGATTGTAGTCAAGGGCTAAACTTCAACCTTATGATCATAGCCAAAAGCTAAACTTTGACCTTATGATCGTAGCCGAAGGCCAAACTTTAACCGTATGATCGTAGCCAAGGGCTAAACTTAAACTTCGACCTTATGATTGTAGCCAAAGGCTAAACTTTGACTGTATGATCGTAGCAAATGGCTAAACTTCGACCTTATGATCATAGCTGAAGGCTAAACTATAACCGTATGATTGTAACCGAAGGTTAAAGTATAAATATATGATCGTAGCTGAAGGCAAAATTATGACCGTATGATCGTAACTGAAAGTTAAATTATGACCATGTGATCGTAACCGAAGGTTAAATTAGTGATCGTAACCAAAGGCTAAATTATGACCAAGTGATCATAGCCGAATGATAATAGATGACTATGTGATCATATAGCCAAAGGCTAAACTTAATCATAGTCGAAGAGTAAACTCCTGATGAAATTTCAAATCACGTGAATTTTTGCAAAAGAAATATTTTTTCTCTACAAACCAAGATGATATGTGTTTCTAGAGAAAAATGGGGCATCTGTGGGTGCAAATATTAAGGTCAAGTAACTAGCCATTTTCCATGCATCCTAAAAATAGGGGAGTGAGGCTAAAATAAACCAACATGAATCAAACCACTACTAAAGAACATGGAGGATAATGGGACTTGGAGCCCAAGCTTTTTATGCCTATAAAAGGCCTAGAATTGCACCAAAACATGGAGAAAATGAGGAAAGTATGAGATCACTTTACAATGTAATGTAATCATTTTGAACAAATGCTAACTTAAGTTTCAGAGTGTTTATTGTAGGTCTCCCTCTCCCTCATTGATGGCAAGCAAAGATGGTGTTTGGCTTCTCGATGTGGGATTATAAGATTTACTAGTTGAAGGATTGAAAGGATCTGAATTTTTTCTGCTCCAACAACCCGGCCGGAATATCTAACAGTGCACATATTAGTCTGAGGTCGACAAGCAGATTTCCCGACAAGATAACCAGCCGATAAGGCTACCTCGCCCTTCGGTTTCAGTCTCAACTCCGACTCCTCGTCTATGAATTCACAAACACACAAGTACTTAGAAGAACATCCGAGATATAGTCCTGTCAGAATCAGCCTTGTAGGCTCAAGCTCCGGATTTAGGTAGCATTGCCGAATTTTAAACACGTCTCAGATGAAGCCCTCATCGACCTCCTGACGTTCCTTCCATAACAATAGTTACAGCACTGTCACCATCATCGGACGTTTGAACGTGCACTTGTTTGTTACTAAGCTGCTTCCAGTACCCATTAGAAGGTGGCCTTGTTTTAACATCACCAAGAACTTGGGCACAAAAATAGAAGGAGGAATTAGGTTCACATCCCTCTTTTTGCTATTCCATTGATTAAAATGATGGAAATTGAATTGACAGGATTTTATTTTCTAGAATTTTTTTTAATTTTTTTGTTTGTTTAACCTAAAAAAACAATGGAATTGAATACGGAAATTGTTATTTTTAAGCTCTCAATCATAGAAATTGGGAAATGACACTTATTTACATGAAATTTAAACTTGGGAATTAGAGGTCCCAAATTCCAATTTTTTTTTCATGCGAAAACTCTAAATTCCTATGTTTATGAATCCAAACAAGGGAATTAGTGCATGTCAATTTACAAATTCTGACTTTTATCCAAAGGCCAAATTGGATAAATGATCCTTGTGGTCATAAGGTATTTAGAAGATAGCTCATGTGCTAAAAAAACTCGGATTTAAACCCCTGTGTGTACTCCATTAGCAAATTTAGTCCAAAAGTGATTTTTCCGTTAACTATCTATTAATATATGGGTAAAATTGTACTTTAACGTGTGCACCTTCTTCTTCGCATCTCCTCTACGCAACCCCCGAACTCACTTCGCGCAAGAGAAAAAGGAGAGACAATTTTTAGTTTTCCACAAAGCTACCACCGCAACCATGGTGGCCATCGTGTCTCCGTGGGTGCGCTTATGTAAGTTTTCCACAGTTGGGGTTTTTTTGAACCCCTAATTCTGATGCGATTTTGCACAACTTCCAAGGAAATCGAAGCCGTCTCAGCATGGGTTTTTTTAATTCAAACAATTACGGCATTTAGGGGTGTTTTGTTCTCGAATTGGTGTATGTAACGGAGGAAATCTTTGTTTTCGTAGCTGTGTGATATATTAGATGTGAAATTTTCTATCTTCCTGTTTGGTTGCCTAGAAAGTCCAAGAAAGTAGAGAATGATCAATCAAACAATTTAGAGGGGGGATAAATTTTCTATCTTCCTGTTTGGCTAACGTGTTGGCATCTACAGGAGAGTTATAGGTTGGAGCAATCATCTAATGAGGTTGCCTTATCGCCCCCATATTTTTGCGTTTCTCCTCCTAATAGGGCTGCTAACCCATTAATTCAAGATGCTCAATTTGGAGATGATAAGTACACTACGAATTACCTTTTTCAGTTTTCTATAGTCCACATGTCAAAGTACAATTTTACCCATGTATTAACAGATAGTTAACGAAAAAATCACTTTTGGACTAAATTTGTTAACCGAGTACACCACAGAAGTTTAAATCTGAGTTTTTTTAGCACATGAGCTATCTTCCGAATACTTTATAACCACATGGATCATTTATCCAATTTGGCCTTATCCAAATTCCAAGTTTATTCCCGTCATCCAAACACAAACGTCATTAATTATTTCAATAATAATTTTTTTTTTAATTTTTAAACATATTCATTTAGTGTTAGAAATGTTATATTTATATTTATGACTAAATTTTTATCATATATTTTATTTTTAATTTGTACCAATTTTCTTTTAGGAAATCTAATGAAAATAGTTTGAAAACTTTGAGTTTTAACAATAAGAAAAAAATAAAAGGTAAAGTGAATAGTACCATGATTGATTTTTTAGTGTAACAGTACTGGGCTTTTCGTTAAAGTTCCCTTTTCTTTTCAGTTTTTATTTGTACCCATATATTAATTTCTTTTTGTGCCCATATTTTTTAAAGTTTTTTTTGTATTTGTACCCATTTTTAATTTTGCTAAATGTACCCATGATAATGACATGTATTTATTTTATGTTTTAAAATATGTTAATAATTATGTGGGTTCATTATTTTCTTGCTATAATTTTGTGAAGAACAATATTACTCTAATATTTATTTTTAAGTCTTTATTATATTTTTAAAAAATATTATTTGAATTGTTTAAATTTCATATTTTGTGGGACATTAAATGCATAAATTCATGAGTTAAATCTCTTAAACGATGTTAAGGACCTTGATCAAAATATTTAAACAAAATAGGTTTCAATCTAACAATTAGGTTGATTAGGGACCATAACCAAAATGACATTTTTTTTTTATTAATAAATTAAACAACCAACCCTAAATAATAAGTTAGACATAAGATATCTTAATTAAACATAGCTTTTGCCTACACATTTTGTGTTTTGCCTACACATTTTGTGTGTATGAACACATTTTTTTAAGAAAATGAGAAAAGGGGAGAGAGAGAGAGAGAGAGGGAATGTGGGGGGAGTTGGAGGTCTTTGTTTCTGGTTTTTTTTTTTTTTTTTTTTTTTTTTTACTTTATCATTTTAAATATTAGAGATATTTTAACATCACCTATCGGTGAGGCTTCAATAAAAAAAGTAAAATTTGGACATGTGAAATTACATTATTGCCCATCATTTTTTTTTTGTGTGACATAAGACTAAGTTGTCTTTTCCCCCTCTTCTAGTTGACAAAGAGAGTTTCATTAATTAATAAAGATAAGGTATCTTAATTAAAACATGAACGTTTTCCAAATTTAGTAAAAATGATTATTTTCCTAATTCCAATTAATGAAATAATCCATTTCTAGTAGGAATGTCGGCCAAATGAGACAGGGATGAGCATTGGAGATCAGCAAGTACTAAAGAGTGAATGTTTTCGTTATCTTGGATCTATGTTGCAAAATAACAGAAAATTAGATGGAGATCTTAACCATAGAATACAAGCTAGATGGATGAGGTGGAAGAGTACATCAAATGTGTTGTGTGATCGTCGTATGCCACTAAAGCTCACAAATTTTTTTTATAGGATGGCAATAAGGCCAACGATGCTTTATGGTATGGACTGATGGGCAGTCAAAAAACAAGAAGTGAAAAAAATAGGTGTAGCGGAGATGAGAATGCTTCATTGGATGTATGGGTACACGAGAAAGGATATGATTAGGAAAAAGGATATCCGAGGTAAAGTAGGAGTGGCCGCAATTGAAGATAAGATGAGAGAAAATCGGTTAAGATAGTTTGAACACGTGAATCGAAGACATATAGGCTCTGGTTAAAAGATGTGATTGTGAGACAGTGACTCAAGACAAAAGGGGTAGAGGAAAACTGTGAAAGAAACTATAAGAAATATATGAAGCACTTGAAACTAACGAAAGATTTGATGCAAAATTGAGCACAGTGGCGTTCTACGATTGAAGACTTGATGCAAAATCGAGCACATTAACATTCTACGATTCACAAAAACGACCACATTTAGTAGAAAAAAACTTGATTGTGGTTTTTTTTTGTATTCATTTTTAGCATGTATCACTCGATATTTGATGATTTGATCATGAGACCATGTCTACTAGTTGGTGTAAGGCAAGGGCAAGAGCTGAAGCTTGCCCTCCGGCCCAAAATTCCTCCTCCACCGGTCTAGAGATGCATGCGCAAATGGTGGTCCAAGCAAAATCCGCCAAAATGCCCAAGAATCTAAAGCCCAACCTTGTGTCCCACAAGGTTGATCGCGCATGATATAGAAAATTACTTGGGTACGACATGACAATTATGTCGAAATTTTTTCTCTACAGACGAGTGATTAATTAACGGAGACAGATTCTTTGTCCTTCTATTTTTCGTGCTCTCTTATTTTATATGGTCACAATTAAGTCACGTTAATATTTTATATTATTTTTTATAGAGGTAATAAGATAAAAAGAAATAGTAATATAAAATATTGACGTAACTTAATCATGACCATACAAACAAGAAGACACGAGAAGTGGCAGGGCAGATAATCTGCCTCCTTAATTAACAAGGTGTCTTAATGAACAATGAATGTGCTTTACACTATTCAGCTGACCTAGATTAGATGGAATCGTTGTCGCCAACATCTAATCGTAATATATAATTAACCTTGGAAAAGGATCCTTGCCAGATTTTTTTTTTTTTTTTGGGATTTCAAGAATTCCGTGATTGAGATCGTTCATCGTATATCGTACAGTCAGAAATAATTTAAAATTTAAAATTTAAAATTAAATAAAAATAGCATCTAATAAATACTGATAGCACAATATATAATAAACATTACGAAATTTTTGAAATCTCCAAAAAAAGAATCCGGTGAGGATCTTTTTCCATTAATCTCAAGTATACAAATGAATGAAATATTTCAAACTGTTTGACTGGAAGTGGACGAATTGACCCAGATTAACTGGAAACTACTGTTTCTTATGGAATCAGTTGTGACTGGATTCTTTCCAAAAGGGAATCCTAGGCTCTCCCTCTTCGAGGCTTCTAGCTATGATTTTCATCTTTACCCTACCACTTTGAATGTGGTCCTTGTCTATATATTATCTCAGAATCTACACCTACAAAAATAGTTCACCCTAACTGACTACTTCCATAAAAGATGATTCTAATCCAAATAATTACCTAATTACAGAATATTAGGTGTCAATCACTCATGTTAAATGCCTCACAATAAAAATTCACCACATGTTCATTAGCAGATATCATTAACGCGCGAATGCACACGCCCGAACTAATACAAAAAAATTAAGATATGCTTTTAATTTTGATGAGTTACATGAAATAAATCAATATTTGATACCTTTTAATTCAAGTCTGCTCTTCACAAAAAGAGTCGAGAAGCCCCCACTTTAAGTCACATCTTATTCATATGTCGAAAAAGGAGACATCTGTTAGCATGTTAAATAGTTGATGATGTTTTACCACTAATCCGATATCACTGTAGTAGTCTCGTGGTAGACCATCACGGTCGACGCATACAGCACCTTTGCTCGAAATGATACAACTTTTACAACTTCGACAAAAACAAACACAAGCGAAGCATTCTAGCTGCCGACCATTTCCGCTCTCATCCTTGTAGAAGAAAAACTTGCAGGTGTATACCTGCTTTTCGTTACATTTCACGTAAGGTATACATCACGTTACATGCAAGTTCTTCTCCGTACGTGGACATCATCTCTTAGGCAATGTGTTGATGATGTGAGTCCACATCCAACTCAGCACTAGACCAAATCTATCAACATCCCCTTTTTTGGTAATGGAGAGACAGCAGAACCAAACCATGTAGTCTTTGTCTTCCATGTCTCTTACCTAATCTGAGTTTAATTAATGGCTTAACTGATAAATAGGGGTTCCAAGAACTCTTAGGATTCTTAATTAATATGCTCCCTATCACAAAATCCTCCTCAACATACCCTGAACCTTGATCGCCCTCAACTTCCAAGATCTCAAAAGAGGTAAACTTGAAGAGGTATGAAGGAGAGTTATTATATACGGTCGCCGCTACACAGCCCTCTCACAGTGGGTGGAATCCACATATGCATCCCCTGTGAGAGGGCAGCCGTATACAAGAAATTCGCGGTGGTAAACTCGTTACTAACAAATTATCAGACTACAACTCCATTTTGTGTTTCATTAGTTTTGTGGGAAGCAGTAGCATTAGAATAATCTGCAACAAGAACTTGAACGCCTCATGGTTCTCAAAGCAAAACAATCATATAAAGATCGAAAGACCAAGGATAGATACATAAAAAGCTATAATAAACAGAGTTCTCCAGAGAAGAACAGGTAAACGTGACATATTCGAAAAAAGAAAGGAAAAAAAAAAGTACCGTCCTACTTTTCTGTTCTCTAAGCAAAAATGAAAATTTAAATAGGTACATATAAGAAGTAAGAAGATCTTTCTTTACGGTTCCAGCTTCAAGGAAACAACCCGTGATTGTCTGTTACGCTTTGCCACCTTGACGAATACTACTGAGAGGCAAGACGGCGCCCACCATGGCCTGCGGACCTTTTGCTCCCCTTTTAGGCAAGCCACTGGACATAAAATTGGTTTCAGCACACACAGAGATGGAATCTAGGTGCAATTCAAATTTAAGAGGAAAAAGGAATACAAATGTAGCTCAAGGGAACGAGACGCTAAATAGGTTCAAGTTCTAAACTTGCTAGGATAACAATATCCAGAGTGAGTTTAGCAATGCTATTGAATGGGGCACGCAATACCATTTTAGTACTGTTAAGAGTGTTATGCTATCAGTAGACCGAATGAATGCATGAGATGAACGAAGCATGCATAGTCAACCAACATCCCCAATCAAAAACACGCTTCTCTGTATTACTTTTGGATAACCCTTTATGACAGAGAGATTATCCTAAACCTTGTTCAGATTGGGGAATAAATAAACAGAAAGGAGAGCAATTACAGACCTTTAATTCGCCTTAGTTCCTTACACAGCGTGATAAAATCTCCCCATTTCATGTGGCAACGTCTTATAAACCGAAGGATCTGCTCAGTAGTAAACATTGACATGCCTTCCAGGTATTCTCCATTGACACCATTTTCTTTAAAAGTTTGCCGGTAACTGCCCAGTTTTATTTCTTCCAACCACAAACCAACATCCTGTAAACAATAGGAAAAATACATGAGAATGCATGTGACTCGGCCATACACATCTTCTTATTTATTGATGGCCAAGAAGGATGTATATAAGGCATTGACTGGGGCACAGAGCTTAGAGCAACTAGACTTATTTTTCTCTTTTAAATTTATCAGACTTGATCAATATCACCGGACATTGCTTCACATAGTACAGCGCAAAGAGAAACTTAGTCCATCATTCTACAACCAGAAAAAACCAATTTCCATAACCCAATGCGAGGAGGGTACTGACTAAAGTGAACAGAAAAGGATAATACGGTCTTGTACCAGCAACAAAATTTTGCTCTGTATCACTTTTGGGATAGTTTTATATAAATTTATAAACTTACAAAGGAGTCAAAGGTTTGACATCCCAAAGGATCACACACTGGAAAAAGAAAATCGTGTGTATTCTAAAGAAGGGTAGTAGCTGGAGAAGGATGAACCGATGAGTGAAGGAAGTTTTACATAACTAACCCAAAATTATTTCCTACTATTTAGAGTATTAAAGATGATAAGCAGATTAAATCAAAGTATTCTCTAATTTGATTAGCAGATTAAAATGCTCTGTTCTACAATCACCACAACCAAAACCTACCACTTTACAATTGTCACATGTAATTCAACAGAACCCCATCAAAATGTATGAACAAACAACAAAATCAACAGAATATGAAAATTAAACAACAATTATCCAACACCAACGAAACAAGATCTACTTAATTGAATGAGATATGTCCAAATTCCAAACAAGGGCACAAATAAAATGGATAAAAACTATGGAAATTGGTTTACCTCAACAGTCCAAATGAAGAAATCAAGAGGCTCAGGTGGGTGCTCTTCGCTCATCTCCCTAATCATTTCCCTTTTAACACCTTCAATCATTCACAAAAACACACAGATTATACAAAAAGTCAAGAACTTTAGCATAAAACTCCACAAAAATAAACAATAAAATAAAATAAAATAAATACAAGTTTGGTGTGTTAGACTAGTGACAGTTGGTAAGATCCGATATTTGTTGATTTTGGTTTTGTCTGTATTTTCTGGGAGACCAAACAGTAAGTAAGAGAGAAAGCTGGATTGGATTGAGGGACTTACCGTGTGGAAGGTGAGTGAGAATTTTGAGGGGTATAAATTCTTCTCTGCATTTGTTTCAGAGCTGCTTGGAGAAAGAAAGAGAGACAAAGAAAGAGGAGTGAGAGAGAGAGTAATGAATAATGAGAAAGAAAGTCTGAAGCTGATGACTCATTTGCTTTTCCTTCTTTCTTGAATCTCGCCCACTCTTTTATTTTTCTGTCTCTGAATGGATTTGATGAGTCATTATTCCACACCCTCTGATTTTTTTCATTTTCCTTTTAATTTATCATCTTAATTATAATTGCTAATTTTCACAAAACATGTAAATATTTATCATATAGATTTATGATCTAATTGCACTGCAATTTGGTTTTGTTAGGCTTGATAATTTCTTGCACAATCCTTCAATTTGATATCAAGTGACAAGAAAATAATAGATTTCGAGTTAACTTGTTAACAAGTTAGGTCGTCGTTAACGAGTTGAGTCGTTATTGGATCACACGTTAAGAAGCTAATAAGATATTGTTTGCCATATCTAGACATTAGACATGATAATTTCTTACATGACATGTTAACCCCATGCAAAATGACACGACCCATTTCTTGCATGACTTGTTAACCTCGTACAAAATGAAACAACCTATTAACAAATCAGATCATTATTGGATCACTTGTTAAAAACTCATTAAAATAATAAGTTTGACATGACACAATCATTAAGATAACAAATGTGAACGAAAACGATACAAACACGACAAACGTGATGTGTTTGCTAGGCCTACTTTTGGTCATGTTTTTTTTTACTGAAGTTTGGGTGGATTATGGGGTAAGACTGAATTGGAGAGGGAAACGCTACGCAAGTTCTATGTTTGGTGCTTCAATGGACTGAAATGGACGGCTCAATTGAAATATTTCATTCAGGTGGAAGACTACGAAGGCGACAAGTTGGACCGACCAATCGAAACCACCTGGGCCGTTGATGAGTTTGGTGGTCATCAGAGTTGACGGTGGAGATGGTGATTTTTATGGTGCCACAAGGTGAACAGCTACATGTGCAGCACGTGTCAGCAGCGTTGCTTACGTTGCGCTATCATTGTCTGTGGACCAGATAGGAAATAATTCTTCCTAAAACCACTAATTATGTTATTATTTTATGTGCTTATATTGTCAGTTGTCACCCCTTTCAACTTACACCCACTTTCTATTGAATTTCACATTACAAATTTGATGACATTACTGTTTTTTTAATAAAAAAATTTACTATTATTAAATGGAGAAGAGAAAGTTCGAAACTATTACATAAATTTAAAAAAGTAAGAAGTAAGAGTTTCAAACCCAAGACGCATAAATAAAACACCATCACTAACCATTAAGATGTTTGACCCCGTGCAAATTTAATGACACTATTTAAATGATAATATTATGAAATTAATTTTTCTTAGTTTTCTTTTTCTCTTCCGACGAAAATTTAACACATGAGAATATATAAGGTGAATTATTAGTGTTGGCAACCACAACAAGTGGCCTGGTGGTAAGGGCGTGGACTGCGGCTCCCCAACAAACAAAAAAATGTGGAAGGTCACGAGTTAGATGCTCCAAGCTAGTGAGTCTGCTTGACTGTGGGCATTGTCAGGATGAAATTTCTCATAGCCTCTCCAGACCCGGAAGGGACGGATTCTGCTTTGACTGTGGGCATCATCAGGGTGAAATTTCTCATAATCTTAATCGTGACCTGCCACCAGTTATCCCCTATATTAAAAGAAAGAAAGAAAAAAAATATTAGTGTTGGCATTGTTGAAAATTTGAAACCCATCCGCCATTCGAAGGGACAACCAAACCCACCCAAAACATTTTTAGGCAGGTTGGGTTAGGCGGTTCCACGGGTTAAGGTGTAATTGTATTTTTCTTCTTAATTCTAATGCAATAATGAGTGAAAATATCAAAGGTCTATGTTGTATTTGAAATTATGTGAATTTGGTGTAACGTGTACATAATTTTAAATAATCATTTAAATGAAGTATAAACACATGAATGTGTTTAAGAATTATTATATGCACATTTCATAGAGCGGTTAAGTTAATTTCAATCAGATTAATAATATTTCAACCCAGTCAATCCTATATTAAATATTAGGATATCCATAAATATATGATAAAATAGTTTTTGTGTATACCCAACCAGCCAACCCATTTCTCATGTAATTCAATGAACCCAACCCATCTCCCCAGTTATTGGGTCATTTGCACTTAATCCAATGTGGACCAACAACGAGCTTTCCAAGAGCACTCCAACTTCAAGTCTTTCTTTAGACCAACTTCAATAATGGACTAAAAACCAAATTATCTCATAAATTTTCCTTCCAAACCCAATTCAATCTAAGGGAAAAATTTGGTCTAAATGTTAAATGTTAAACCAAGGTCAAATTCCCCCCAAAATTTAGCCCAAAAATCGGAGTGGACTCCACCCAATATTTATCGGAATTAAAATTTTTTAAATTAAAATGTTCATAAAATTAATTTACGATAATCTACATATTTATTTATTTTTTTTAAAAAAATTTAACAAAAAAAATAGTTTAAGTTCATTCTTTAATAATCCCGGGTTAAAATTTTAGGCTAGAACGGTTGGAGCAGAAAAGCTATTTTTGGACTAAAAGTTAAATTTTTCGGACTAAAATATTTGATTTTTAACCTAATCATTGGATATGGTCTTATGTGTTTTTCCTTCTCACGAATAGGGTTTGGCCATCAAAACTAGCCCAAAGGCAGTCCAACTACAAGCATAGTCCAAATGAAAATACAACAAAAAGTTTAAAAAGAGCAAGTCAACAACAACAGAAGCCCTAAATTTGAAAGCTTGTTGCCTTCACTACAGCAGCTGAGCCGCCATCGCCCATCCACCACCACCCCCAAGAGGAAGAACCTGTAATTTTCATCTAAATAGAATTTTAATGAGTTTTCATCAAATATAGCCAATATTTGCCCCTTTAATTTAGAAAATATGATAGATTCCCGTTTAATACTACGGTGTAGCGGTATCATAGCTATAGATTTTATATTGGTCATGGACTGTTATATAATTATTTGCATCAGTAAAGATGCTAACTTTACGATTGGAATCGGGTTAACAGGAACAACTCATGTGCCTATGGAGTAACACAGTCGATTAGTATGAATCACGGTGATCAGTTTTCGCAGGTAGTTTGTTCATCTTCTCCAATTGTCACCAAATCGTTTCGTTGCTGATTTTAACATTAACAAGAGCAAATTTAACACTCTTTCCCGAGAAACAAACAGAAAGTTTATCAAATCAACACGAAATAGTTGCCAGAGGAGGCTGACCTTGAGCTGCCCAAGGAAGATGTGTTGAGTTCTTGAGCGATTATACATTTTGCGCAATATTTCCAGGAAACAACTTGCTCTCCATATCCTTCTCCCAACGCACAAAGGTGATTTGTCAGCCATGTTAAGGATTATGTTACCCCATTCTCAAAGCATGTGAGAGACCTCTTTAACCAATAGGCTGTGAGCAATTTAAACAGTTATTCAGGTCATAAATGTTGAAAGTGCTGCTGCTATTTTTTTTTCATCTGTAAGGACACACACAAAAGGTATCCACAAAAACAAAATCACCCTAAAAATTTATTTTCTACTTTGAAAGCCGAACAAGATCCAAGCCCATCAACTTTATAAGTCACAATAAAGTAAATAAAGAAAACGACTCGATCCAATACCCTATCGTTTCTATCAAATTCGGGGGTTCACAAATTCAATCAATGCGCAAAGAGACTACCTTTGCTTCAGGAAATTGGTTGGTGAATATCCTCAAGATTCCAACGCAATCAGGGCTCGTTACGCTCGAGCTCATGCCGTCGGACTGCATCCTATCCAGGTCGAAAACCTTGAGGCACATTGCCGATTGCTGCGGAGTAATTTGTTCATCTTCTCCAATTGTCACCCAACCGTTTCGTTGCTGATTTTAACAATAACAAGAGCAAAATGAACACACATTTTCCCGAGAAACAAACAGAAAATCGGTAAAATCAAGACAAAATGGGTGCGAGAGGAAGCTGACCTTGAGCTGCCGAAGGAAGAGAACGGAGGTGGAGTGAGCTTGGAATCCGATACCGAAGTGAGGCCGCGGTGGAGAAAGGCGACGGTGTCGTCGGCGCAGCCGATCACCACATTCCCTCAGCCGCTTGAGCAACAGTCGACTCTGATAATCGGGTTTACTGTCAAAAGATGACGAAGAAAACAGGAAACGACGGCGTAGAGGGAGGAGTTGGGCGTCCGCTCCGGTGAGCTTAATCCCGCATCATTTTCATCACTGAAGAAATTAATTAACATTTAAACATGCACTAGTATTAAAGGGGACCATGCAGATTGACCATTGACTCGGTTCTTTTGTAAATAAATTCGTCTGGTTGTCCTCACGTATAAAGGCAAACCCAGAGGCATTTGATACTGGACGCGCGTAGTGAAATCAACGGTGGTGATTAATTCCAGTGCTACCTTAGAAGGGTAGACCTAGAATTTAGAAACCCTAGCAAGTCTTATCTGCAAGGAGGATTATGATTCTTTCCCTTTCTCTTTTTATCCTTTTTTATCTTTTCCTTTTACATTCTTTTATTCTATTTTTATTTTTTTTTGTAAAAAATTAATATAAAATGTTAACGTGATTTAACGTTAAAAGAAAGAAAAGGGGTCAGGAAATGATTGATTTGTTCGTATCGAAACATTTGTCGAGGAGTCAGTGTCAACCGAAAAAGGCAAGGAAAAGGAGGTATCTTCATATTACCCTATCTTTAATTATTGTTATTTTAAATCTCCTCATTTAAAAATGCAAAAGTGATAATCTAGCTGTTTAAACGCTCAAAATATCTAACCGCTCAAGAATTTTTGTGCATTTATTCTCTGCCCATCCCTGTTTTATCTAGTTTTTGGATGTTTCTCTATTATTATTAACAATGCACATAATAGTCCACGGACGGCAGGCATATGTCCCGGCAAGATAAACAGCGGAGCACCTTAGCTTACAGCTGCTGATGAGGCTACCTCGCCCTTCTGTTTCAGTCTCAACTCCGAGTCATCGTCTATTAATTCACAAACACACAAGTAGTTAAAAAAATCTTTGTAAGTGCATTTGTTTTTGTATAAGGGAAGAAGGCAGCATTCTACCCCAAAATGCACAATACAAATTTGCAAAATGTACGATTGCTCAAGAACTCAACAGTCTTGGCCTCAGCTGGGCGATGGATTTCTCAGTCATAATAACTGCCTTCACCTTGTAGAAAATATGGAAGAGAATGCTTTTTTCTCTTTAATTTTTCTCTACAAGATTACAATGATATATATACATGATACAAATGTGTAGGTAGGACAAGGTAGCCGTCCTAGTGTGTAGGTAGGACAAGGTAGGACGGCTGTAGAGGACAAGGTAGCCGTCCTAGTGTGTAGGTAGGACAAGGTAGGACGGCTGTAGGACGGCTTATTCTTCCAATAATAATATTATATACAATTACACAAGGACTCCAACCATATTCCTTATTTGTCTAACACTCCCCCTCAAGTTGGAGAGTGGATGTCAAGAACTCCCAACTTGCGTAACATACCCGAAAACTTTTCTTTCCCAAGAGGTTTGGTAAACAAGTCTGCCAACTGTTGTGCCGTACCCACATGCTTGGTCTCTATTGTGCCATCTACAATCTTATCTCGTATAAAGTGACAATCCATCTCAATGTGACGAGTTCGTTCATGAAAAACAGGATTGGCAGCTATCTGTAACGCTGCTTGATTATCACAAAATAAAATGGAAGGGCCATCCAAAGGAATGTTGAAATCCTTCAATAAAAAACGAAGCCAAACTATCTCGCAACAAGCACCTGCCATGGCCCTATATTCCGCCTCTGCTGAAGAGAGCGAAACGATTTTCTGTCGTTTCGTCCGCCAAGAAATCAAAGAACCGCCCAAGAATACACAATACCCAGTAGTCGAACGGCGAGTGATAGGGCAACCTGCCTAATCAGAATCACAAAACGCAGTTAACTTGGTCTGGTTGTCAGAACGAAATAATAAACCTTGTCCTGGAGTAGCCTTCAAATAACGAACAATACGAAGCGCAGCATCCATATGAGATATCCTTGGCTCGTGCATAAAACGGCTTAGAACATGCACAGAATAGGTGATATCCGGCCGAGTGATAGTGAGATATATTAACCGACCTACTAATCGTCGATACTTTTCAGGATCCTTGAGAAGTTCTCCTTTATCAGATAATTTTGTGTCATCCATAGGAAAAGCAATGGGTCGTGCTCCTAAAAAATCATAGTCCTTGAGAATCTATAATGCATACTTGCGTTGAGAAATATAAATCCCTTGTTTGGAACAAGAAACCTCAATACCCAAAAAATATTTTAAATCACCAAGGTCTTTTATCCGAAAATGATCACGGAGAAAAGACTTCAGAGAATTAATGGCACTAACATCATTGCTTGTAATCACAATATCATCCACATAAATGAGCAAAGCTGTGAAAGAAATACCAGACTTTTTAGTGAACAATGAATAGTCAGTTTTGGATTGTTGAAAACCGGCAGAAATGATGGCACTAGTGAATTTGGCAAACCATTGGCGAGAAGCCTGCTTAAGACCATAAAGTGACTTGTGAAGGCGACACACAAGATTCTCCCCCTGTCGCCGAAGACCAGGAGGAGGAGACATATAGATTTCTTCATGTAAGTCACCATGTAAGAAAGCATTATTAACATCAAGCTGATGAAGAGACCAAGACTGACTAGCAGCAAGAGCAAGAAGACAACGCACCGTAATCATCTTAGCAGTAGGAGAAAAAGTGTCATGATAATCAATACCTTCAGCCTGAGTGAAGCCTTTAGCAACCAAACGAGCTTTGTAGCGGTTAATAGAGCCGTCGGAATTGTGCTTGAGTTTGTACACCCACTTACAACCAATGGGAATTTTGCCAGGGGGCAAGGAAGTTAAAGTCCAAGTACCATTAGCATGTAAAGCTTGAAGCTCCTCAGTCATAACACGTTGCCAATTGGGGTCAGTGGCAGCCTCGGCAAAGGAGGAAGGCTCCACAGTCCGACTGACAGAGTTAATGTAAGAAAAATGCCTGGGAGAGTAACGGTGATAAGAGCGAAAATTACAAAGTGGATATCGCGTACCTTGTGTAAAACCGGGTTGCGAAGTCGAAGATGGGTGGGATGGCAGAATCACCTGCGAGCAAACGTAGTCTTTTAAATAGGATGGAGGTTTATGGGCACGGGAAGAGGTGCGGGGAAGGGGAGGATTGGTAGGTAGTGGGGGGGGGGGGTAGGGATGTCCGTGGGTAAAATGGTGAAAGGTAAGGAAGTAGCAGGGGGGGAAGGAAGGGATGCCGAGAGGGCAGGGGCATGGGGAGGAACGGGTAATGGGGCAGCAAGGGAATCTGTGGGAGGCGTGGAAGCGGAGGAAGGTGGAGGAGGGTGAGGCGTCGGGGCAGGAAGGGGTGGGTTATATGTAAAGTCCAGAGGGGGTGGGATGGGTAGGGTAGGCGAAGAGGATGGGATAGGAGGGTGAGAAACGACATAAGGGAAAGTAGTTTCGTGAAAGATGACGTCTCGACTAGTGAAAATGCGGTGATTTCGAGATCGTAAAGGGTATAGGCCTTTGGTCCATGAGGATAACCGAGAAAAATGCAACGATGAGCCCGAGGGGAAAATTTGGTGGTGGAAGTGACAGAGGTGGCATATGCCAGACAACCAAAGACGCGAAAATGGTCATAAGATGGGGTTTTCGAAAAGAGAACCTCAAATGGGGATTTATGATGGAGAAGACGGGTAGGGAGACAATTGATGAGATAAGTAGCGGTAAGAACACATTCCCCCCCAAAACTTGATAGGAAGATGGGATTGAAAACGAAGGGCGCGAGCGGTTTCAAGAAGATGACGATGTTTTCTTTCAACAACGCCATTTTGTTGGGGGGTATAAACACAAGAAGTTTGTAAAAGCACCCCATGATCAGAGAAAAAACTACGAAGAGATAAAAATTCACCACCATTGTCAGTACGAATGCATTGGATGGTAGTGCGGAATTGGGTAGTGACATAAGCAAAAAAATCCTTAATTAATTGTTGAGTGTCGGATTTATGTTTCATGAGGAAGACCCACGTAAAGCGAGAAAAATCATCCACAATGGTTAAGAAATAATGAGCACCAGAAAGAGAAGATTGACGATTCGGGCCCCAAATATCACAATGAATTAAAGCAAAAGGGAAAGTTGATGAAATTGAACTCAAAAGAAAAGGTTGACGAGTTTGTTTTGCCAACGGACAAACATCACAAATATGACTAGAATCAAAAGTACAATTAAGAGAGCTAGATGCTAAAGCTTGCAAACGAGTGGAGGAGGGGTGACCAAGACGCCTATGCCAGAGGGAGGAGGGGATGGTAATGATGTTGCAGAGAGGTTGACGGGTGGGGAGAGAAGAGGTAAGGGCCACAAGGTAATACAGATCACCACGTCGCTTACCCACACCAATCATCGCCTTCGAAACCAAGTCCTGCAAAACACACCAAGAAGGAAAGAAGGTTATGGAACACGATAATCCATCTGTAAGTTTAGCAACCAATAAAAGGTCCACTCGGAAATTAGGGACACATAAAACATCCTTCAAAGTAACTGATGAATTTAAAGGAAGAGTGCCGGTAAAAGTAATGGGAGCGGAAGCACCACTAGGCAAAGAAACAGGCGGCAAATGTGAAGGAGAACGATTAACCAAACATGAAGCGGAAGAAGTAATATGATCCGTAGCACCACTGTCAAGAATCCATTGACCATGACGAGAGGTGACAGGTAACAAACCTTGGGCAAAATCAGTAGTGAGAACGGCATTGGCCTGAGGAGGGGTGGTGGTGTCACGTAGAGCAGCTAGAACACGGGAGTGCTGCTCGGCAGAGAGGTCGGGCATGGCAAGCTGCAAGTCATGCAAAGTGGGCTGGGCCCCGTGCACTTGGTGGGTCGCTGGAGTAGAAGAGGAGGCGGGGGCCTGGGTGCCTTGCACATGATGGGCCTGGGTGAAATTATGGGGCCGGGAAGCAGAAAACCGTGGTTGCCGGGGAGGACTGGAAGGTGCATGGCTGCGGGAAGAACTGGAAGCAGTGGCACGGCGCGGTGGTCGCCACGGTTGGCCATAGAGGGGATGGCCAACGGGATAGCCATGAAGTTTATGGCAGGTGTCTCGGGTATGATAATCAAAATTGCAGTAGGTGCAGTGGAGGGGAGGACGAGCAGAGGAGGGACGGGACGGGCCACGAACAGCCATGGGAACGGCAGAGAAAGCTGCCGAAAAAAAAAATTAGGGCTAGGGTTATAAACCTGCTCTGTATACCATGTAGAAAATATGGAAGAGAATGCTTTGTGGAAAATATGGAAGAGAATGCTTTTTTCTCATTAATTTTTCTCTACAAGATTACAAGGATATATATACATGATACAAATGTGTAGGTAGGACAAGGTAGCCGTCCTAGTGTGTAGGTAGGACAAGGTAGGACGGCTGTAGAGGACAAGGTAGCCGTCCTAGTGTGTAGGTAGGACAAGGTAGGACGGCTGTAGGACGGCTAGTGTGTAGGTAGGACAAGGTAGGACGGCTGTAGGACGGCTTGACGGCTGTAGGACGGCTTATTCTTCCAATAATAATATTATATACAATTACACAAGGACTCCAACCATATTCCTTATTTGTCTAACACACCTCCAGATCTGGGTGAAGAAATTCAAATGAGAGGACAAGGGGTTCACTAAGAAAATGAACTGTAAACGTAACAAAACCCACACACGTACATTTGTAGATCAATACCAGTACTTGACACAAAGAAATTAGCAAAAGATTTAGAAAATTCAAGAATCATGATTCTAATCTTTGATTCATTTGACTAAGAACGATGTAATCTGCAGTAACAAGCAATGAATCGATTATAAATCCTATCGCTTGTATCAAATTCGGGGTTCACAAATTCAATCAATTGGCAAGGATACTACCTTTGCCTCAGGAAATTGGTTGGTGGATATCCTCAACATTGCCAATTGCTGCGGAGTAATTTGTTCATCTTCTGCAATTGTCACCAAGTAGTTTCGTTGCTGATATCAACAATAACAAGAACAAGAATTGTCAACGCATCCATTTGTATTTTTCTCTCCTGAGTTTTGAGTGCACAGAACGAGTCTGCCCTTTTGCCAATTTTCCACAGCGTGCCAAACGCGGTGCCAAGCGCGTCCTCAAGGGCGAACCACCACTACTCTCAACCCATCACAGCGTTTACCACTAAACAAAACATAGAGAAATATAGGCATCCCCATATGTGATGTCATTTTTTAATACCGGACTTCCGTTACATAATAAACACTCTTAGTTACTTGAGTTACAAACTCTTTATGACATGTTGAGTTTAAGCGATCATATATTTTGCAATGCGCATTTTAGAGCAGAAAGCTACTTTCTTCCTACACAAAAAGAAAGAACAATGTAGTTTCAAAAATTTATTAGATAACCTGTTTTGAGTAAGAATCCATCTCGGGGAATCAAAGGCTTCCATAATAGTTTAAATGGTCGAGCCTTTCTATCCAATTGTTAGTTTTGACGTTGGAAAGTCAACTATCTTTATGATATTGTAGCATATCGTGTTATCCTAGAATTAGAACGCTACGTCTAGAATTTGGAAACACTACAAACAGATGACGCTCGTATCTGCCATATATATATATATAAAGAAACAAATAAGGAGGTAATGATTTGTTCCTATCGAATCATTTGTCAACTCAATATTAAGCAAAGAAAAGAAGAGGAGGTATGTCCCTGTTTCCATATCTTTACAATATTTGTATTAATATTATTTTACACGTTATTTCGTAATTTAACCGCTAGATCTTTTATCCAAAGTAAAAAGTTATATCGAACTACCGAGCATTGCATATGGAGGGCAGGGCAGACACTACACAGCTGTTTCTAGCTTTAACTGATTTGTTCCTCATCATAGTGATCTTTCAAGATGCCGGTTGAGAATTCAAACACATCTGATCGAGATGCTGAGCCGTTTGTGGAGGTTGTTCGAGCTGTAGGAGGATGATTACACAGCTAGAGATGGTCGAGCCTTTAGCCTTGAACAAGGTGACAGATCGCAAGGTGAAGGCATTGAGACTGAGAAATCCGTCGCCCAGCTGAGGCCAAGACGTGTTTGAGTTCTTGAGCGAACATACATTTTACATTGTGCATTTTGGAGCAGAATGCTACTTTCTTCCCTTGTACAAAAAGAAAGAACAATGCACTTACCAAAATTTGTTAGTTAACCTGTTTTGAGTATGAATCCATGTCGGGGAATCAAAGACTTGCATAATAGTTTATTGATCGAGCCTTTCCATCCAGTTGTTAGTTTTGAAGTTGGAAAGTCAACTTTCTTTATGATATCGTAGCATACTATGTCTGTTTATTTACTTTTATAGAGAATAAAATGTAGAACTTTGTTATGTACTTGACGACCCCAAAACAAAAATATAAGCAATGGTGTTTGTTTAGTGGTAACTGAGAAAAATGAGCTAAAAGAATGAATTGTAGAATGTTTTAATAGAACTAAAACATGGCCGGTTCTCACTGTGAGAGACCTCTCTGTCTGATGGCAATCTCAACGTTCGTGTGAGTAGTTTCAATTGCGTTCAACTCCGGTGGCACCGACCATAGCTGCGGTCGAGTTCCGCGGCCGTTCTTTCCTCTGATTCTTCGTCTCCTGCTTTCTTCTATTCCGTTGCTTTTTCTCCTGCTCTCCATTCCATTTGTCCTCGTCTTCTTACCCACAGGTGTCCCTCCTCCTTGTTCATCCAAGCTCCGATTTGCAGTCATGCTTCACCGCGATTTGTTGCGGTCCATCGAGATGGTGAGTAGAGCTCCGGTGTTTCCACTGACTCAGATGTTCCTAACACCACTAACTTCTCTCTGTCTGTCTTTGTTTGCAGTGTTGGTCGTGGAATCCCACGGGCTACTTTCATTTGGTCGCTGGTTCTCTTCACTTTTTGGTTGTGCTCGGAGAGATGATTGGTGTTGGATGATGCGATCGGCGAGGCGATGCTCGGATGGGGGGGGGGGGGGGGGGTGGAATTGTGCGGGTCGAGATGTATTGTTGCGGCGGTGGTTGCAATGGAATTCTCGGGTTTTTTTTTTTTTACTTTCTTTTTGCTTTGTCTCAACTTTTGGTTGGTAAGTTTGTGTTGTTGGTGATAAACTTTAGCTTTCCACAGTAAAAGAAAGAGTAATGTTAAGGATATTAAATTTGTAAACTAAATTAGCAAACTAAATGAGATGTCATCAATAGAAAATGAGTACTTTTATCAACGATTAAGTAATAATTTAATCATCAACTTCCATGTCATTTAATTTACAAAATTTAATCTACAAATTTAATTTTCCTGGCATTACTTTAAAAGAAAAACAAAAACATGGCCGGTTCAATACTTTAAAGTTTAAACGCGGGTAGCAAATAAGCGTAAGCAAATCAAAGATTCATATTGACTTCTTAATATTCCCAACTGAACATGGAAGACCTTAAAAAACACAAAAATACTCGTCCATTTTAATCTAATTTTAGATAATTTCATAATCAAAATTGTTTTTTAATTAATCATTTATTTAAAAAAAAAAATTGCAAATGAATCAACTAATTTATATGTTACCAGATAATATATATGACCAGAACCCATTTCGAGCATCATTTGAGGTTTTATCTCACAAATTCTAAATCACTTATCTAACGTGAAATAATTGTTTTTAATCTCGTTCCTAACCTTCTCTTAGATTCTCTATTTTTTAACTTTTTTTAAGATTTATCAAATGAAGTGAGAATAATAATTTTGGCATTATTCATGAACATATTTTACAAGAAAAACAACGTCAAATCTGAGCAAAATCGCATAATGTGGCAAGAATTGTCAACGCATCCATTTGTATTTCTGAGTTTTGAGCGCATGGAAGATGGAACGAGTCTCCCCGTTTGCCAATTTTCCACAGATACCGCGTCCCAAACGCGTCCTCAAGGGCGAACTGCCACTACTCCCATCACAACGTTTACTACTAAACAAAACATAGAGAAATAAGCATTACCCTTAATATCAGACTTATAGTATATAATTAACGCTCTAAACTACTTGAGTTACAAACCTTTTACGTATATAGCACGAATAGAAAGCTATGAAACATGAATACAGTAGTTTGGTTGCGTATCCGTATCCAATACTTCGTCAGATAAGATACTTATCAGATACCAATATTCGGCTTTTAGAATACCGTTACACTTCTGATGAGAAATTAAGAGGGAAAATTAATGGAAACAAAGTTTAGTTGAAAGTTGATGAATACAAAGAGCTTGCCTCTAATTGAAACAAGTGATATAACTCTCACACTTGAATTAACTTGAATTTGGATGCTTTGATGTTAAAATATGTTTTGAATTACACAATTTTACTGTTACATCCATGACATATCATACTTAGTTTTCAGAGATTTTACATATTACCGTGTTGTGTCGTATCGATCACTGTATCTGTAATATATCATGATTCATAAATAGGAATAAATAAAAAAGACGTACGTAAGCCTCCTATGACATCAGATTAAGTTTACAAAAACTATGTAGATGAATTTTCCAGGTAATTTAGAGTCTGGCTTCCTAGAAGCTTCCCTTGCAAGAGGGTATTGCTGTCAATTCACCCGGGCCATCGCCTGTATAAATAAGACTGAAACCCTCCACCTCACATTCACAACTGCACAAGTCCCCACCCTTCTCTGATCACTAGCTGACTTTGCATTGCAGTCATAGTCATTGTAGCTCGAGTTGTTAAGAGCACTTACCCTTGCACTCGACGTCCTGTTTCCAACCCCCACACCCCCCCAAACTAGCTAACTTTGCATTACAGTCATAGTCATTGTAGCTCAAGTTGTTAAGAGCGCTTACCCTTGCACCCGACGTCCTGTTTCCAACCCCCCTCCCTCTCTTCTCCCCTCTCACTAAATCGCTTTCAGTACCATTTCGTAGTTAGTTTTTGTCCCTGCTAGCAGGATCAGTCATGATCTCGTGCTAGTACTGCGAGCTAGCTATGCCCGTTACTCACAACCAGTTTAGGAGGAGTCTAATTTCGTACGTACTCATTTTCTCAAGATCTAACATGGAGGAAAAAGTCTTACCAATCTTGTCTTAAACGTCTCATTCGCTGCAAATCCGCGGCAAGAGATCAAATTTTCTTAATTTCTTGTCGGATCATCTCTCTAATTTTCTTGTGGCACAAGGAAACATGGCCCTCGAGATAAATACGGAGGATCAAGCTGCTGAAGGTGCCTCTCTTACTGCCGGCTTGATTATGCAGACCATCGGACGCAGGGGAACCTCGCTGAGATATGTTGTTCTAGGCATTTTGTTCTCATCACGCATTAAGAAAACCAGACGCCTGCGTGAAGCTAGTTATGAACCTTTAGCAGCAGCACCAGCGCCACCAGCCACTGACCATGTGATTGACATCCCTCTCCAGGAACGGTTTTTGAACAAGGTTGCTCGAATTGTGAGAGAGAAGGACTTGAACTCACTCCACGGACATGGTGGTGTTGAGCGCATCTTGCCACTTCTCAGGTCTCACTTTGAGGTAGCATGCAACCCTGTAGAAAATAACCACTTTTTCCATAATCTTGTACTTGATCGAGAATGATTGTACTTCAGTTGATTATATTCGAGTATTTAATCTCAGGAAGGTGCCGTTGATGGTGGTCAAAATCCAGAAGGATGGAACATTACCAAGTCCCCAGTTGAAGCAAAAGGTTTCTTGTACTTTTTGTTTGAGGCGTGCAATCGGTACACGATTTTTTTCCTCTTTCTCTCAGCTGGGTTTTCATTCGCCATCGAATTCATGAAGCAAGGAGTCAAGGATGGCTGGCATGACGGTGTTGCCATACTCATCACCGTGTTCTTACTTATTGCTTTCCCTACGGTGCAGAACTACCGCAATCAGAGAAAGTCGGTGCAGAAGCACTTGCTGGATAGGAGCAAACTGATGGTGAATGTTGAAAGAAGTAGCCCAGAACCTACACCGATAACCATATCTGGCGTTGTGGTGGGTGATATAGTTCATTTGAAGGAAGGAGACCGTGTTCTTGTTGACGGTTTGTTCATAGATCAGGGTGAGGAACTGGTGGTGGATGAGGTATTGAGCCCGAAAATTGATTGTGAGCAAAATCCATTTGTTTTTTCGGGTTCAAAGGTTGTTAAGGGCCGCGGCCGCATGATTGTGACATCAGTTGGTGCTAATACAGCTATTGCCGAGATGCTGAGCTTGGTGTCTGATCGTAATCCATTGGAAAAGACACTGCTACAAGCTTTGATGGACAAACCGAATGCTTGTATGGATTTTCTTGCATGTTGTGTCTCGATACTGATTGCGCTTGTGATGTTGATACGCCTTCTATTCTTCAAGAAGTACGAAAACTACAACGAGAGGCCAGACCTGAAAGGTGAAGTTTCAATGAATTTTGTGATGAGGATCTTTGAGAATATCTTCTTGAAACCTCAAGGAAAGGTTTCCATCTTAGCAAGCGTTCTTGCAACTGTGGTAATAGGGATACAGCATGGGATGCAAGTTGTAATTACAGTTGCCCTTTTTCAATGGAAGGAGAAGGCGGCCGAAAATCAGGCAGATCCACAGGATCTATCAGCTTCTGTCACCATGGGACTCATAACAGTCATCTGCATTGAAACAACGGCAGATCTAATGTGCAACCAGACGGAGGTCAAGGAATTTTGGATCGGCGAAAAGGATTTAAGCAGTGGTGAAGTGGACTCAGAAACTGACCAAGTTCTTGAGGCTCTCCATCAGGGGATTTCAGCTACCGCATCACCAGCAAATGATCGGCTCATTTCTTGGCTGAACACCAGATGGGGTAGTAACGCCGCGTTAGTTGATCGAAGATTTGCAACTGTTGAGCAGAGACAATGGAGCTCTAATGAGAAATATAGAGGCGTCTTAGTGAGGAAAATCGAGAATGATGAGCAGATTATGCAACTTCACTGCGACGGAGAAGCATCAACAATATTAGGCATGTGTTCACATTACTATGATAACAGAGGGGAAAGTCAAAATATTGGAAACCAGAAGAGAAAATTTGAAGAGGTGATCAAGAAAATGGAGAAGAAGGGTCTTACACCGATTGCATACGCGTACAAGAAAACAGAAGCCGAAGATCCTACAGAAGATGGGTTGATTTTGTTGGCACTTGTCGGTCTTAGATGTCCATATCAAGAAGAGCTTAAATTGGCAGTGGAGGCTCTCAGAAAAGCTGGAGTAATCATCAAACTGGTGTCGGAGGATGAGCTCTCGAAAGTGAGAGCTAGAGCTTCGGAGCTTGGGATCTCCCCTGGCTCAGATGACACGGAGATTGAAGGTCAAGCTTTCCGAAGGCTCAATTCCATGGAAAAACTGGATAAGGTGGATTTGATCTCTGTGATGGGAAGTTCCCTCCCCAAGGACAAGTTTCTCATGGTGGAGAGGTTAAAGAAAAAAGGTCACATAGTTGCATTCTATGGAGGGCTAACCATCAGTGACACTTTGACCTTAAAAGAAGCTGATATAGGAATTGTTGAGGATCTCTGGAGCACCGAGATGGCCAGAGAGAACGCCGATCTTATAATCAGAAACGGATGTTTCTTGAGCATGAATATGAGGTCTGGTGCTTGTGCTTACCACAACATTCAGCAGTTCACTCAACTTCAGCTCACCGCTTGCATATCGGGGTTACTAGTAACCCTAGTCGCAACGATGCATTTGGGAGAGTCCCCGCTAACAGCAGTTCACTTGATTTGGGTGAACTTGATAATGTGTCTTCTTGGTGGCCCAATGATGGCGATGGAGTTACAAGGCACCGAACGACACACTCAAAGACCTGCGAAGAGGACTGAGTCGCTTATAACCAAAGTCATCTGGAGAAACATAGCAGTTCAAGTTTCGTATCAGGCTTCCGTCTTGCTGATCTTACATTGCATGGGAAACATAGTACCGAGCATGAACGAAGGCGTCCGGAATACCATGATTTTCAATACTTTCACCTTATGCCAGGTCCTTAATATGTTCAGTACCATGGACATAGTAAAAAAGGAAGTGCTACTAGTTGTCCTCCGAAGCCATTGGTTTCTGATGGCGTTGTCGGCTGTTTTGATCATCCAGGTGATCATTGTTGAGTTCGGAAAAGGACTAGCCAGCGGTGTGAGGTTGAATGCACTGCAGTGGCTAATCTGTTGCGTTCTTGCTGCTCTTTCGTGGGGTTCTGTTCGGGCCTTCAAATTCCTTTCAGCACACCTCCAAAGAACAACTCGGGCACTGATGGTGAGCTCACACGCTGGATTCTCACATCTGCAGCGCAGATTATACGTTCCCATTTGGTTTTACGTTCCCATTTGGTTGTTCCTCATCTTGTCTGTATCATCATACTGCATCCGCCCAGAAATTTCTCCGCTCGCGCTGTATATCCGTTAATCTGTAAATACTAAATACAGTAAATAAACCATGTCTGCCATCTCTACAATGTAATGGTTGACTCTGTATATCAAGGGTGTAGCAAATTCTTACTCTCTTCGCATGCTGCTCCCCCCATGTCCCTTCTAATTTACTAGTTTGGTTCTTAGGTTTTTATCAACCTTCGATTCAATCGACCAGAATGCTTGCTGTTCATCAGATCACTTGTTGATTTTGGATACAAGCGATATTAGCGAGGGTGAATTCGAACACAGGACCGCAAGTTTAAAGTAAACGCTTTTAACCAGTTGAGTTACGTAGTTCAAGTAAATTTGAATGCTCTTCTTCCACTGCAACTTAATTCTGGCCCGGTATTATTTTCTGTTTTGTCAAAAACTACTGCAGCAATACAACTCTTTCACAGCAGCCAATGGTAGTTCGAAGAGTCATACGACATTGCCTTTTAAGTGGATCACATCCTCCAGTTAAATTCCAACGTATTTATAAATTACCGTACTTTATAATTGAGAAATGTTATTGGCACTCTAAAAATTTCATTCTACATTCCTCACAAGTGTATTTTTCTTTCCAAATATAGAAAGTTTGGAGTGTAGAATGAGATTTTTGGAGTGTCAATAACAGTTCCCTAATAATTTTCGCAGTCCGAATTAAAGGTAGATCTTTTTCACCTCAGGCCAGCAAAAACACCAAGGTAATTTTTATGGGTTGGTGATGACTGAATTCAATTTTTTAGGATATTGTTTGATTTTTAATCAGAAATGGTGACTTTGGATGCCTTGTGTTGACTTTACAAAGATGCAAACTCAGCAAGATTATGACTGCAAATGAAATGAAGGAAAACTCTCTGCAAAATCCTCCCTTCTTCTTCTTAATCTTCTTCCTCCTTCAATGCCCTTCGATTCTCAGCAAAACTACTTTAGATTCGTTTTTGTTAATATTTTATTATTCTTGGTTAGAGCCTCATGCCCAATTGAAATGAAAGTTTAATTTCTCACGCTCTAATCCAATTTATATACTAGAGTTTCCTTGTCAGTTATGAAATTTTTTTCTTTTTTAATTTTCATGTCATTAAAAAGCATGTAGACAAGTGAAAAGAGGCATAAATAAGATGGGTAAACGGTTATGGTTAAATGGGTGTGCGGTTATGGGTGTGCTTAACCGTTTATAAACAGTTATGAGTAAATAACTGTGGTTATCCGTCCGTCATAACAGTTGTCCATCCCTAACAACATCTGCCTACCACGTGGCAAAGAGATAATCTCCTCTCTGCGATGAGATTTTTTTCCACATTTCGGTCACAAATGACACCTGATGTTCCAACGAATGAAAATTATTACAACGTGTTCGTCCAACCGTCTATTCATTTTACTTTTACAAAGAATAGAATGGGAAACTTTGTTATTTACTTGACGACCCAAGAACAAAAATATAAACAATGGCGTTTGGTTAGTGATTACTGAGAAAAATTAGGTAACATAATGTGTTGTTGAATGCTTTAGTAGAAGAACAATCATTGGTTACTCAAATGATGAGTAGAAGTTCCTATTTAAAATTATTTGTTTTCAAGTTATATTTTGTGTTTATAATCAAAATTACTCATATTATAAAACACTACATAAATATTACCTTTGCAAAAAATCAATTAAATATAAAGTCGTTTAATCATCAAAATGTACAAAAATAAATTAACAGAATTAGTAAAAACATTACGAGCTGTCTTTGTATTTGCTAAAATAAATTAACTAAACGACTTTAAATTTAATACATTTTTTTGCAGCGATGATATTTACAAAGTGATTCATAATATAATCGGTTCTAATCATAAACACAAAACTTTGTGATTCGAACACAAAAAATTTTGAGTAAGAGTTCTTACTCATCCTTGAGTGGCCAAACATGTTTTGTGCAATAATATACTAGCAAAAGCCACACACTTTGTGTGTGAGAGAAATATATGTTTTTATCTTTGGGAAAATTTGAAATAGGTCTAGTTTTATAGGTGTGACATCCCACATTGTCCAGGGGAGTGATCCTTATATGTATATTTCCATCCTTACTTAGCACGAGGCCTTTTGGGAGCTCACTGGCTTCAGGTTCCGTAGGAACTCCGAAGTTAAGCGAGAAGGGGGCTTAAACAATCTCATGATGGGTGACCCACTGGGAAGTTGCTCGTGAGTTCCCAAAAACAAAACCGTGAGGGAATGGTAAGCCCAAGGCGGACAATATCGTGCTACGGTAGTGGAGTCGGGCCCGGAAAGTAGTCCTGCCCGGGCGGGGATGTGACAATTTGGTATCAGAGCCTAACCCTAGTCGCGAGTGTGCCGACGAGGACGTCAGGTCCCTAAGGGGGGTGGATTGTGACATCCCACATTGTCCAGGGGAGTGATCCTTATATGTATATTCTCATCCTTACTTAGCACGAGGCCTTTTGGGAGCTCACTGACTTCGGGTTCCGTAGGAACTCCGAAGTTAAGCGAGAAGGGGGCTTGAGCACTTCCAGGATAGGTGACCCACTGGGAAGTTGCTCGTGAGTTCCTAAAAACAAAACCGTGAGGGAATGGTAAGCCTAAAGCGGACAATATCGTGCTATGGTGGAGTCGAGCCCGGGAAGTGGTTCTGCCCCGGGCTAGGATGTGACAACATCCCACATTGTCCAGGGGAGTGATCCTTATATGTATATTCTCATCCTTACTTAGCACGAGGCCTTTTGGGAGCTCACTGGCTTCGGATTCCGTAGGAACTCCGAAGTTAAGCGAGAAGGGGGCTTAAGCAATCCCATGATGGGTGACCTACTGGGAAGTTGCTCGTGAGTTTCCAAAAACAAAACCGTGAGGGAATGGTAAGCCCAAAGCGGACAATATCGTGCTACAGTAGTGGAGTCGGGCCCGGGAAGTAGTCCTGCCCGGGCCGGGATGTGACAATTTGGTATCAGAGCCTAACCCTAGTCGCGAGTGTGCCGACGAGGATGTCGGGTCCCTAAGGGGGTGGATTGTGACATCCCACATTGTCCAGGGGAGTGATCCTTATATGTATATTCTCATCCTTACTTAGCACGAGGCCTTTTGGGAGCTCACTGGCTTCGGATTCCGTAGGAACTCCGAAGTTAAGCGAGAAGGGTGTTTGAGCACTTCCAGGATGGGTGACCCACTGGGAAGTTGCTCGTGAGTTCCCAAAAACAAAACCGTGAGGGAATGGTAAGCCCAAAGCGGACAATATCGTGCTATAGTGGAGTCGAGCCCGGGAAGTAGTTCTGCCCCGGGCTAGGATGTGACAATAGGCCACATTTTGAAATAGGTCCAATTTTTAGTGACTTTTGACTTTTGAAATAGGTCAAATTTTTAGTTACTTTAGACTCATATAAAAAAACCCCTTTATTTTTTAACGAGAGTAGTGAACTAGTGATTTGTTTTTAAATGGTTGGAAGTTGTAGAAAGGAGGGAGAGAAAAAACAAAACAAAATTGTTTTGTGTGTTTTACCCATAACTTTTACCTTAGTTTTGTTAATATGGTCAGAATGGTCGTTTCTCTTTTTACCAAATAGGAGACAAGATATGGCCATAGCCCCTCTTTCTTATTTTGACCAAAAAACACCTCTTCTAAGTTATTATTTTATTTAAAAAAGATTTATTAGTGATTAACATCACGGTCTAGTGATTATTTATTTCACTAATACGTGAAATTTTTTTAATTCAAATGCTGTCTTAAACAAATTTAAATCACATAAGACTTAATCTACTTTTCATATTGTTTATTAAAAAGAAAAAAATATTGATAATAATTTTGGTCTTATTTATGCACATATTACAACAAATCTCAAATCTCAGCAAAACCCCGCAACGTGGCAAGAACTGTTTTCCTTTGGCCAATTTTCCTCAACAACCGCGTGCCAAGCGCGTCCTCGGGCGGGGAAAAAAAATAGCTAATTTCTTAAGCCGTCCGGATTCTGTACGGAAATTGGTCTCATAAATGTAGGCAGATTGTCTGCCCTCCTAATATGGTGCTCTCCCCGTATCTTCTTATTTTGTGCGGTCACATTTAAACCATATCAATATTTTATATTGATTTTTTTATAGAGATAATAAGACAAAAAGCAATAAGAATATAAAATGTTGACATGATTTAACCGTGACAGCACAAATAGGAGGGCATCATAACAAGAGGGTAGACAATCTGCCTCCCTCACAAATGGTTTACTTTGTTAATCCGAACCGAAATAAAAATCAAGATTAATTGTAGAATCCACTCTATATTGAACTTCAATAATATGAATAGTTTATTTTGTAAGTTTCAATTCATATATCATTCTTGTAAAATTCAATTCAATCCAAAATAGTTTGTCTATTTAATTATCACGATAAAATTTCAATGTTTCTTAAAGAACAAAGTGTTCATTACTTTATTTGAATTCAATTAGATGCCTCAAATATTTCCGATTTAACTAGTATTTTATAAGAATGATTTATGAGATACAACTTAAAAAATAGACGCATGCTTTATACACACACACTAGTACATGCCCACACATAAAATGTGTGCGAAATATTTTACTTTGCATTTAAAATTGAAGGAGAGAGGAAGAGAGAGAGAGAACCTAAAGTGGGGAGGGAGGAAGAGGTTTATTTTATTTTTAAATTTGACATGATATAATCACTCGTTGTCAAACTTAAATAAAAAGTAGCAAAAATAATTTTGCTTTCCGTTGTTTTCTTTAACTTTTTCGTTGTAATACAAAACAAAAATGGATTTTCACACTAAACAAAAAAGATTTCGCATTAATTTAAATATATTATATTTCTTTCGTCACTTGATTTTATATTATTTATTCTGTTAAATTCATGCATTTTCCTATCGTATTTTCTGTGCTCTCTTTTCGTCTCTCATCATTCTCTTCTCTCGCAGACACGCTCGAACCCTCTCAACTCCATCTCATCTCTCTGCCTCGACTCTGCCGCTCCTCCGCCCACATTCTCCGAATCTCGACTCCGGCCAGCCACCACACCACACCATACCCTATCTCGGCCACACCACACCATACCCTATCTCGGCCACACCACAGACGAACCATACACGCACGCACTGAAACACTGCTATCTCTCTCTCCCATTCTCTCTCCTTCTCGATCGACCGGCTCTCGAGCTTCCGAAATCTAGGGTATGGATTTCTGGCTTTGGAGATTTCTAGGGTTTTAATATATATGGATTTGGATTTCTGGTTTTATTTAATTGGGTTTTCTTTTTTCTCTTCTGTTGTTGATCTTTCACTCACTATATTTATTCAAGGGCTGTAAGATTTCTGGGTTAAACACAAGAATTTGGGAATCTTTTCCCTGAAAAACCAAATGTGATATATATATATATATATATATATATATATTTAATAAGGAAACATATATTAGCTGCTGTAAGTACAATCTGTTCACTGAAACATCACAAATCTCTGAATTATTGTAGAATATCCCGAAACGTACCGAAATCACGACAAAGTTTCGGGAATCTCGAAATTTCGGTTTGATTTCGATCTTTAAAATTCCGTCCTTTCTGGATTCGGATTCGGGATTCCATTTTCGGTTCGGATCCCTACCCGAAACAGCCGTAGGCGCAACCACCGCTACTCCCGTCATATTGTTTACGGCAAAAAAAAAAAAAAAAATACACGAATCTATCTATCCTTCCTAAAATAAGTCCAATCTCTTAAATTTAGGATTATTTTATTATCTTATTTTGATGAGATTTATTATAAAAATTATTTTCTTTTAATTATTTCTTTTTTTTGTTATTTTTTGTTCTTCTGTTCCAAATCCCATTTATAATTTTTTTTTATATAATCAATCTTTATCACTGATTAATTGTATTAATCTATATGTCATAGGTTTTTGTTCATAATCTACCTATAGCACAGATTCATTGTATTGCATTTTTTTTTCTTTTTATAATATATCACAGAAACTAATGAATTTAAAATTTTCATCTAAAAAGACAAAATTGACAGATTAATGGTATTACATATATATTTTATTATTATATGTAATTAGATAACTTGACGCAGTTTCAAAAACAACTTATATTTTTGGACTTAGATCTAAAACACCAAATAAAGAACATAAAGAAATAGGGATCTCTATATGTGATACCATTTTTTTGATAAAAAACTTTCGGTACATAATAAACACTTTTAGCTTTTATTTGTTTTATTTTTTGAGTTTATCGATATATTTAGGGGAAGAGGAGTTTAGCTAAGCTAACTTAATTTTGTATCACATTCGTCATTCACGAGACTTGAACTTAAGATCTCTCGCATCCAAGTGAAGAGAAATACCACCAGCTGTAGTATTGAGTGGCAACACTTTTTTTTTCTACCTCTCACTTACAAAGGAATACCACTAGATCGTAGTACTGAGTGGCTGAGTGACAAAACTTTGAGCCACTTGAGTTAATTTTTTTTGCTTATAAAACGTGAATAAGAAGAAGAAGAAGAAGAAAAAAAAAAAAAAAAAAAAAAAAAAAGAGACGTACATAATCCTCCTATTAGCTATGCTCATTACTTACATGATCTAACATAGGGGAATGAGTCTTACCAATCTTGTTTCAATTAGAGTTCGCCTCTAATGGAAACAAGTGATATAACTCACACTTGAATTTGGATGCTTTCATGTTAAAATATGTTTTAAATTACACAATTTTATTGTTACATCCATGAGATACCATATTTAGTTTTTAGAGATTTTACATATCATCGTGTTGTGTCATATTGATCATTATATCCGTAATCGTATCATGCTTCATAGATAGGAATAAATTAAAAAGAGGTGTGTAAGCCTCCTATGACATCACATTAAGTTTATAACAACTAAGTAGATGAATTTTCCAGGTAATATAGAGTCTAGCCTCCTGGAAGCTTCCCTTGCGAGAGGGTATTGCTGTCAATTCACCCGAGACATCGCCTATATAATGAGACTGAAACCCTCCACTTCTCCTCACATTCACAACTGCACAAGTCCTCACCCTTCTTTGATCACTAGCTAACTTTGCATTGCAGTCATAGTCATTGTAGCTCGAGCTGTTAAGAGCGCTTACCCTTGCACCCGATGTCCTGTTTCCAAAACCCCCTCTGTCTAAAATCGCTTTCAGTATCATTTCGTAGTTAGTTTTTGTCCCTGCTAGCAGTATCAGTCATGATCTCGTTCTAGTACTACGAGCTAGCTATGCTCGTTACTCACAACCAGTTTAGGAGGAGTCTAATTTCGTACGTACTCATTTTCTCAAGATCTAACACGGAGGAAAAAGTCTTACCAATCTTGTCTTAAACGTCTCATTCGCTGCAAATCCGCGGCAAGAGATCAAATTTTCTCAATTTCTTGTCTGATCATCTCTCTAATTTTCTTGTTGCACAAGGAAACATGGCCCTCGAGATAAATACAGAGGATCAAGCTGCTGAAGGTGCCTCTCTTACTGCCGGGTTGACTATGCAGAGCATCAGACGCAGGAGAACCTCGCTGAGATATGTTGTTAAAGGCATTTTGTTCTCATCACGCATTAAGAAAACCAGACGTCTGCTTGAAGCTAGTTATGAACATTTAGCACCAGCACCAGCGCCGCCAGCCACTGCCTCTGACCATGTGATTGACATCCAGGAATGGCTTTCGAAAGAGGTTGCTGAAATAGTGAGGGAGAAGGACTTGAACTCACTCTGCGGACATGGTGGTGTTGATGGCATCTTCCGACTTCTCACGTCTCACTTTGAGGTAGCAAGCAACCCCGTAGAAAATAACCACTTTTTCTATAATCTTGTACATGGTCGAGAATGATTGTACTTCAGTTGATTATATTCGGGTATTTGATCGCAGGAAGGTGCCGTTGATGGTGGTCAAAATCCAGAAGGATGGAACATTACCAAGTCCCCTGTTGATGCAAAGGGTTTCTTGTACTTTTTGTTTGAGGCGTTCAATCAGTACACGATTGTTTTCCTCTTGCTCTCAGCTGGGTTATCGTTCACCATCGAATTCATGAATCAAGGAGTCAAGGATGGCTGGCATGACGGTGTTGCCATACTCACTGCCGCGTTCTTACTTATTGCTTTCCGTTCTGTGGGGAACTACCTCCGTCAGAGAAAGCTGGCGAAGCACTTGCTGGATAGGAGCCAATTGACGGTGAATGTTGAAAGAAGTAGCACAGAACCTACACCGATTACCATATCCGACATTGTGGTGGGTGATATAGTTCTTTTGAAGGAAGGAGACTGTGTTCCTGCTGATGGTTTGTTCATAGATCACGGTGAGGAACTGGTTCTGGATGAGGTATTGAGCCCGAAAATTGATTGTAAGCAAAATCCATTTGTTTTTTCGGGTTCAAAGGTCGTTAAGGGCGGTGGCCGCATGATTGTGACATCAGTTGGTGCTAATACAGCTATGGCCGAGATGCTGAGCTTGGTGTCTAATCATAATCCAATGGAAAAGACACTGCTACAAGCTTTGCTGGACAAACCGAATGCTTGTATGGATTTTCTTGCATGCTGTGTCTCGATACTGATTGCACTTGTGATGTTGATACGCCTACTATTCTTCAAGAAGCACGAAAACTACAACGAGAGTCCAGACCTGAAAGGTGAAGTTTCAATTAATTTTGTGATGAGGATCTTTGAGAAGATCTTCTTGAAACCTCAAGGAAAGGCTTCCATCTTAGCAAGCGTTCTCGCAACCGTGGTCATAGGGATACAACATGGGATACCTGTTGTAATTACAGTTGCCCTTTTTAAATGGAAGGACAAGGTTGCCAAAAATCAGGCAGATCCACGGAATCTATCAGCTTGTGTCACCATGGGACTCATAAATTTCATCTGCATTGAAACAACGGCAGATTTAATGTGCAACCGGACGGAGGTCGAGGAATTTCGGATTGGCGAAAAAGATTTAAGCAGTGGTGAAGTGGACTTGGAAACTGACCGAGTTCTTGAGGCTCTCCATCAGGGGATTTCAGCTACCGCGTCACCAGAAAATGATCGGCTCATTTCTTGGCTGAACACCAGACGGGTAAGTAAAGCGTTATTGGATCGAAGATTTGAAATTGTTAAACAATGGAGCTCTAATGAGAAGTATAGAGGTGTCGTATTGAGGAAAATCGAGAATGATGAACAAATTATGCAACTTCACTGTGACGGAGAAGCATCAACAATATTAGGCATGTGTTCACATTACTATGATAACAGAGGGGGAAGTCTCCATATTGGAAACCAGAAGAGAAAATTCAAGCAGGTGATCGAGAAGATGGAGAAGAAGGGTCTTAGACCGATTGCATACGCATACAAGAAAACGAAAGAAGAAGATCCTACAGAAGATGATTTGATTTTGTTGGCACTTGTCGGTCTTAGATGTCCATATCAAGAAGAACTTAAATTGGCGGTGGAGACTCTTAGAGAAGCTGGAGTAAAGATCACACTGGTGTCGGAGGATGAGCTCTCGAAAGTGAAAGCTAGAGCTAGGGAGCTTGGGATCTCCCCTGACTCAGATTACACAGAAATTGAAGGTCAAGATTTCCGAAGGCTCAAATCCATGGAAAGGCGGGAGAAGGTGGATTCGATCTCTGTGATGGGAAGTTCCCTCCCCAAGGACAAGTTTCTTCTGGTGGAGCAGTTAAAGAAAAAAGGTCACATAGTTGGATTCTATGGAGGGCTAACCAGCATTGACGCTCTGACCTTAAAAACAGCTGATGTAGGAATTGTAGAGTATCCCTGGAGCACCGAGATGGCCAGAGAGAACGCTGATCTTATAATCAGAAATGGATGTTTCTTAAGCAAGAATATGAAGTCTGGTGCTTGTGCTTACCACAACATTCAGCAGTTCTGTCAACTTCAACTCACTACTTGCATATCCGGGCTACTATTGACCCTAGTCGTAACAATGCATTCGGGAGAGTCCCCACTAACAACAGTTCACTTGATTTGGGTGAACTTGATCATGTGCCTTCTTGGTGGCCTAATGATGGTGATGGAGTTACAAGGCACCGAACGACACACTCAAAGACCTGCTAAGAGGACCGAGTGGCTTATAACCAAAGTCATCTGGGGAAACATAGCAGTTCAAGTCTTGTATCAGGCTTCCGTCTTGCTGATCTTACATTTCATGGGAAATGTAGTACCGAGCATGAACGAAGGTGTCCGGAATACCATGATTTTCAATACTTTCACCTTATGCCAGGTCCTTAATCTGTTCAGTGCCATGGACATAGTAAAAAAGGAAGTGCTAGTTGTTGTCCTCCGCAGCCATTGGTTTCTGACGGCGTTGGCGGCTGTTTTGATCATCCAGGTGATCATTGTTGAGTTCGGAAAAGGACTAGCCAGCGGTGTGAGGTTGAATGCACTGCAGTGGCTAATCTGTTGCGTTCTTGCTGCTCTTTCGTGGGGTTCTGTTCGGGCCTTCAAATTCCTTTCAGCACACCTCCAAAGAACAACTCGGGCACTGATGGTGAGCTCACACGCTGGATTCTCACATCTGCAGCGCAGATTATACGTTCCCAACTGGTTATACGTTCCCATTTGTTTGCTCCTCATCTTGTCTGTATCGTCATACTGTTTCCGCCCAGAAATCTCTCCGCTCGTGCTGTATATCCGTTAATCTGCAAATACTAAATGTTGAAGTTGTTAGGATTTCCTAGCTGTTCGGGTTAGGTTCCTTGTTTTTGGGTTTGCTTCATGTTGTGGTTAATAATCCCTATTCTTGAGGGACAAGTTGTTTAGTTGATTTTAATCTCTAGTCGTGTTCGTGTACCACGTAAATAGGGCTGTTAGTACGTGGGCTGCATTGCTTTATTTTCCGTGTCCTTTGTATGGCTATTTATTGCCATTCGTATCTGCTATCTCTACAATGTAATAGTTGATTCTGTATATCAAAGATGTGACAAATTCTCACTCTCTTCGCATGCTGCTCCCCCATGTCCCTTCTAATTTACTAGTTTGGTTGCTGTTCATCAGATCATATGTTGATTTTCGATACAAGCGATATTAGCGAGGGTGAATTCGAACACAAGACCACAGGTTTTAAAGTAAACGCTTTTAACCAGTTAAGTTACGTAGGTCAAGTAAATTTGAATGCTCTTCTTCCACTGCAACCTACTTCTGGCCCGTTATTATTTTTACTGTTTTGTCAAAAACTACTGCAGCAATACAACTCTTTCACAGCAGCCAATGGTAGTTCGAAGAGTCCTACGACATTGCCTTTTAAGTGGATCACATCCTCCCGTTAAATTCCACTCACCTCAAGCCTGCAAAACACCAAGGTAATTTTATGTTTTTACCCGTGGACCTGCGAAACATTTGTCTTTTGGTCAACTTGTGGCCTCTGTTCACCAACCACAAACATTACAGCATCTGTCTGCCACGTGGCAAAGAGAGAACCTCTCACTCTCTGCGACTATCAGATTGGAAATCCAAATCTATTTGATAACCAATAGGATGCCGCTGACGTGTGGATATCCTAATCCACATCATCTTCAACTCCCCGTTATAACATCCCTGCCCTCTCCCTAGATGAAAGCATCTCAGCAGGCTTGCTCAACACCACCAAAACTTCAAACAGAAAAAAAGCAGCAAGCAATGGCAACCTCTGCAATCCAACAATCAGCGTTTGCTGGTCAGACGGCTTTGAAGCAGTCCAATGAGCTCGTCCAAAAGATCGGCAGCCTTGGCGGCGGCCGCTTCTCCATGCGGCGTACCGTCAAAAGTGCCCCCCAGAGCATATGGTAAGTACCTTGGCTCTAGCATGTCAGCATAACCTATCTTTCTTTCCAAGCAACTCTACTAAAATTTCCATGTGCGGATATGAACGCTTTCTGATAATCAAACGTTTTCTAACGACATTTGACATAAAAACTTACATACTATTTGGGGTTGTAGAAGCACTTTTTTGAGAAGTACCTGCTATGTGCTTCATAGGAAGCGCTTGGATTTTAAACAAAGACTTGTACATGTTTATAATAAAAACGCTTCTAACATAAACGCTTATGAGCGGACATGCTTATGATATACACCATAAATTTTAGCTCAATGTATAGCTACATTGTTACAAGAAGAACATGATCATATAACATCGAGAACTTTACATTTGTAACCGACAAAACAGGTACGGCCCAGACCGCCCGAAGTACTTGGGACCATTCTCCGAGCAAACTCCGTCATACTTGACCGGCGAATTCCCCGGAGACTACGGATGGGACACTGCTGGACTATCTGCAGACCCCGAGACATTTGCCAAGAACCGTGAGCTCGAGGTGATCCACTCCAGATGGGCCATGCTTGGTGCACTGGGATGCGTCTTCCCAGAAATCTTGTCAAGGAATGGCGTCAAGTTCGGCGAGGCTGTCTGGTTCAAGGCTGGATCGCAAATCTTCTCTGAGGGCGGCCTTGACTACCTTGGCAACCCAAACCTTATCCATGCTCAGAGCATCTTGGCAATCTGGGCTGTCCAGGTCGTGCTCATGGGATTCATAGAGGGATACAGAGTTGGTGGAGGACCACTCGGTGAAGGACTAGACCCACTTTACCCAGGAGGGGCCTTTGACCCCCTTGGACTTGCTGATGATCCCGAAGCTTTTGCTGAACTGAAGGTGAAGGAACTTAAGAACGGGCGTCTGGCTATGACCTCGATGTTCGGATTCTTTGTTCAGGCTATTGTAACTGGAAAGGGCCCAGTGGAGAACCTCTTCGACCACATCGCTGACCCAGTGGCCAACAACGCATGGGCTTACGCCACCAACTTCGTCCCTGGAAAGTGAAGAAACATCAAACGATGGCAGTTCATCTGTAACATTACCCGAACTTACTGCTTTTGTTGAGGTTCTCTAGTTGTGGACTCCATTAGTTCTGATGTAATTTTACTAGAAACTGCTTGTACTGAAATCGGTGTATCCAGTAAAGAACTCCAAGCTCCTTCGTTTTATTTGTCTAATTGTGCTGCACATTCAAGAATTCCTATCAATAGATGCATGCTTTGTGGCAGTATAGTAAATCTAAACTAGGAAACAAATGGAGGATGCTTCGAACTAGCGAAATACAAGAGAAAGTCAATGCTGAAACCATAAGATCATAGATTGATCTCAGGTTTCTTCATCAATCCGTCACCATTAGGCAAATTAAGTATAATTAGGGCATAAAATTTCTGCAATGATGATTGCCTACACTAGATCTATATGGACACTTAAGTATACGAATTCTGTCAACATAGGGTGAAAGAAATGATGGGAAGAACGATCATCTTTCACTATTATCTCAGTATAATGAAGATTGCACAATGGGAATGGCTATTACCTTTCACTATAACGTCAGCATAACGTAGACTGCCCATAGATCTAAGGGGTGCACAAGTCTCTAGCCCATATATCTATGGGGTGCACAATTCTCTAGCCAATACAGGGACTGCAGTTGCATTCTAATTTCAAGAGTTTCAGCATCCGGACACGCATCAAGACTGCCTGTACTGCTATATATTAAATAAACACACAAGAAATTTCCACAATCAAAAGAACTGACAACAATGGCCATTCCAATTTAAGAGTGCAGGCATAGGTTTCTTCATCTTAGATTGGGGAAAGTAGAAAAATTTTGAGTTCAATCAAAGCACAAAGAGAATGTATGAAACCGTCAATTTGAGACAAATCAGAATTTTTGACATTATCTGTCGGTAATCAGTATACAATGAAGATTGCCTCTAATACTAAGGGCACCTAGTATACACGCCTTTCTCCAATGGAGGGTGAAAGAAATGATGGGAACAACTATTATCTCTCATTATAAACTCAGACTCTCTATAATGAAGATTCCCTATCTTGTTAGTGCGAGTCTCTCGCCAATGCAGAATTTTGGGAAAGCAAGACCTATGAGTCATATACCTATTACAAGAGGGGCAGCTTTTGCGAGGGATGAGTCTCATCATTAAATGAAGACGCACATTCATGACTGCCTATAATGCTAAAATACATCAAATGAACACGTAAAAATATGCCTGAATTAGAAGAAATGATACCAATAGCTGCTCCAATTTTAAGAGCGCAAGCATAGAGGTAGATGCATTCTGATGCTTCTTGCTTTGAGGCTGTGAGCAGCTGAACACAGCCGTCAATGCAGCAGACAAACAAGTCAGTCACCAAAAATCTTTGCAAGAACATGAGCCATTTCTGAAATGATGGAAACGACTATTATCTCTCACAATAATCTCACGATTATAGATACTGGATAGGTGTTTAGTGACAGAGTGGCAATCACTACAGACACGAAGATTCTTTATAATGCGAATAGGACTCCCAGCTTCCGAATTAATGAGACCAAATGCAATAGCCAATCTTTCACTATGGTTTTCCAGTTCAGCTTCCTTCTCTTTTTCCTCTTCAAGACACAACAGAACTTGGCTTGTGTCAGGAACATGTCCTACAGATTTCAGTTTCTCTGTCATCTCACTCAACTTCAAATATATCTCTTCTGTCCGAGGATGTGATTTATCACCCACAACAAACTCATGAAGCACACCTCTGTGCTCTATGGAACTGCATCCCGGGTCCTTTTTGACTCCTCTCGTTCTCATCATTTCTCTTACCTGTGAAACTTTCTCCCACTGATCAGCTGCAGCATACATGTTAGAAAGAACAACATAGCATCCAATAGTGTCGGGAGACACTTCAATCAGGTGACGAGCAGCATAATCGCCAAGTTCAACATTTCCATGATTCCGAGCACCACTGAGCAAACTCATCCAGATTACTTTGTTTGGTTTCATGGGCATACTTTCAATGACATTCTTCGCCTCATCCAGACAGCCAGCCCGACATAAAATGTCTACAAAGCAACCGTAGTGTTCAATTGTGGGTTCAATTCCATAATCATTTGTCATCAGATTGAAATAGAAACGGCCAAGATCGACCAATCCCGCATGACTACATGCATTCAAGACTCCAATAAAAGTTATAGCATGAGGCTGCATTCCATTCTTCCTCATCTCGAGAAATAGCTCAAGAACTTGGTCAGCCATACCATGCATTCCTAAACCAACAATTATAGAAGTCCAGTGCCCCAATTTCTTCCTGTGTATAGCTCGAAATAAGGTCAGAGCATTCTCAATGCTCCCACACTTGGAATACATATCAATCAAGGATGTACCAAGCACGCCATCTAACTCAAATCCATGTTTTACCATGAAAGAATGAATCCATCTCCCCTTACTCAGGATAGCTAATCCCGAAACGGCTGAAAGAGCACTGACCAATGTAGCATGACTAGGCATGACACCTTCTTTCAAAATTTCTTGAAACAACTCCAATGCTTCCATAAACCTCCCATTAAATTCATAACCTGCAATCATTGAATTCCAAGTTATCACATCTCTTGCCGGCATCCCACTAAATAATTCACGAGCCGTCTCAAAGTCTCCAGCTTTCATGTACCCATTAATCATGGCATTCCAAGAAACCGAATTTCTATTCGGCATCCTATCAAACAGCTCCCTAGCCATCTCCACCTTCCCGCATTTCGACAACCCATCGACCAAAACAGTCCAAGAGAACAAATCCCTCTCCTGCATTTCATCAAACAACTCCATTGCCACTTCAACTTCTCCACACCTCGCATACCCATCCACCAACGAATTCCAAGTTACCAAATCTCGGTCACGCATTTCATCAAACACCTTCCGAGCCAAACCAATCTCACCACATTTCGAGTACAAACTCACCAAACTGCTCTGCACAAACTTATCCAACCCAAGCCCAATTTTCAACACCAACCCATGAATCTGCTTCCCTTCCTCAATCGCATTCAACCGAGCGCAACCCTTAATCACGCACGGCACAGTGAAATTATCGGGAACAAGCTCATGAACCAATTCATAGAACAAAACAATGGCATCATGCGACCGCTGGTTTCCGACGTAGCATTTGATGAGAACGTTCCAAGAGACCAACGTGGGTTGTTCGATTTGGTCGAAGACGGAGCGGGCGTAGTCGAGGCTGTTGATTTTGGGGTCGGCGTAGAGAGAAAGGAAGCAGGAAGCGACTGAAGGGTGGCTGAAAGTTCCGGTCTTGAGAAACAGGGCGTGGTGCTGCTCTGCTTCTTGTAGGGTTTTGCATGTTTGGAGAAGCCGGAAGGGGTTTAGGGTTTGAGGAGAGAGAAATGGTTTGTGGAGGAGAGAGAGAGATGGTGTGAGCTGAAGCATTGCTGCAACCTGCAATGGCGTTGGTGGATCAGATGATAACCACAACCAAGGGGTCTAACCGTCTGAGTGGCCCATCTATATCCACAACTAAATTGCACTAATAGTCCTGTAGTTTATCTCGGTTTTTAATTTCTTCCTTGTAGTTTTTTTTCTTACATATTCATCCTCTGTTATTTCATTGAGTTAACACCGTTGGTCAAATCCGTCAAATGCCTATTGTTTTTTCTTTTCTTTTGTTAATTGCTACCTACTCATGATGGATTTAGTGTTTGTGGGTTAAGGAACATGGGAGCATATTTTACTCCTCAACCAAATAAGGTATGTGCACTCTATAGGGAAGTGGAGCTACGATCAAGTTAGTAATTTGTTATGTGACCACATTGCGTTTATGATAAGAGTTATTAGTGGATTATAAAGAAAATTAACAAACATGAACTTGGAAGCTCAATACTTCAAATGTAAAGGTAACTCACCTATTAAATAGGAAAAGGTACCAACTATTCTAAATCTTACGACAATCATCTCAAACACTTACTAACTTGAGTGTCAGAGTGTCTTCGCAAGTACACTCCTCCCGTTCTCTCATTAGTAGCAAGTGAAGATAATGTCTAGAGTTACCATACATGATTACAAGACTACTTGTTAGAGAATTGAGGGACCCAAATATTTTTGACAATGTTTTTTGTCATATGTCTGTTAATCTTCTTTTTCATTTTTAATATTCAAGAAAAATATTATCGCAATAATCGCTCATAATAAGTTGTTATATGCTAGATTTTTATATTTTTCAACTTCAACATCATCGTACACCAATTTGTCAAATGATAAATTTTTTTTTTTTTTTAAATGAGAAGATGTGCACAAACTTAGGCCCAAAAACTAATTTAATTAGTGGGGCCCAACTAAAGTCAAAATAGACCAAAACAACAAAGATGAAAATGCAAGAATTTGTATTATAGGGATGAAAGTGAAAGTTCATGTAAACTATGGAACTATTACTGCAATTTGGCCTTTCTATTAAATTTCCCTCTTTTTCCGTCTCCGAGTGAAATAACCCTAGCTTTTATTCAACAGCGTAACCTTTCTCTCCACTTCCCTCCACCTCCAGTAAGCTGCTAGCTATGGCTCTCCAATGACCACGTTCACCAACTCGCCGAGTCGACCCACGCTTCCCCCCTACCAATCAACCCCCTTCAACCCCCAGATCTCTGAAAACCCGCAAAAGTCCCAAACTTTACCATCTTCTTCTTCTGCAATCCCACATGACCTCCCCATAGCTCGAAATGTTAAAGCCCCTCCAAACCCTCCACGTCCATACCCTCCGCTCTCTATTGGGTTCCGACCATTTTCTCAAATTCTCAACAAGAACCAGGCTTTTCTCCGAACCCGCTCAACCCTCCAAACCTTTCCAGGACTTGGTCGCCAGAATCTGCGACATTTTGAGCGACCCCCAATGGGAACGGAGCTCGGAGCTCAGCTGGCTCGGACCCGAGCTCAGAACCCATCACGTGTCGAAGATCATCGAGTCCCACCGTAACACTGACTCGGCGTTGAGATTCTTCTACTGGGTTTCTAAGAGGCATTTTTACAAACACGATATGGGCTGCTTCTCGTCAATGCTTAATCGGCTTGTGAGGGAGCGGCTTTTTGCGCCTGCGGACCGTGTGAGGATTTTGATGATCAAGGCTTGTAGGAAGGAGGAAGAGCTCAAATGGGTAATTGAGTATTTGAATGATTTGAATGGACTTGGTTTTCAGTTCACATTGTTTAGTTTTAATACACTTTTGATACAATTGGGAAAGTTCGAGATGGTTAGTGTAGCTCGAAATGTTTATACTCAGATGCTTAATAGTGGGATTAGACCAAGTTTGTTGACATTTAATACAATGATCAATATATTGTGTAAGAAAGGCAGGGTTCAGGAAGCAGAGGTGATTTTGAGCCGGATTTTTCAGTTCGATATGTTCCCGGATGTTTTTACTTATACATCGTTGATTCTTGGGCATTGTAGAAATCGTAAGGTGAATTTGGCATTTGAAGTTTATGATCAGATGGTGAAGGCAGGTTGTGACCCCAATTCAGTTACGTATTCAACTCTCATCAATGGGCTATGCAATGAGGGAAGGGTGGATGAGGCACTGGATATGCTTGATGAAATGGTAGAGAAAGGGATTGAACCCACAGTATTTACTTACACTGTCCCAATTACTTCACTATGTGAGGCCAATCGACTGGTGGAAGCAATTGGGCTTTTCAGAAGTATGAGGGGCAGGGGTTGCCATCCTAACGTTCATACTTATACAGCATTGATCAGCGGGTTGTCTCAGACAGGAAAACTCAATGTTGCTGTTGGACTCTATCACAAACTTGTGAAGGACGGTTTGGTCCCAAACACGGTTACCTTCAATACATTGATAAATGAATTATGTGAGACAGGAAGATATGGCATGGCTCAGAAGATTTTTTATTGGATGGAAAGACATGGTACCATGTCAAATACCCAAACACACAACGGAATCATCAAGGTTTTCTGTTTGATGGGTAACATTAATAAGGCAATGACGCTTTTAAGCAAAATGCTGAAAGTGGGACCCTCTCCAAATGTGATAACTTATAACACACTTATCAATGCATACCTTGATGGGGGTAAATTAAACAATGCAGTGAGGTTATTGGATTTGATGAAATGGAGTGGATGTGAACCAGATGAATGGACTTATACTGAACTTATTTCTGGGTTATGCAAGGAGGGTAAGTCTGAAGATGCATCTACTATTTTCCATGAGATGGTAGAACAAGGCATTCTTCCCAATCAGGTCACTTACACTGCTTTGATTGCTGGATATTGTGCGGAGGGGAAGGTAGATGCTGCATTGGCATTATTTGAGCGGATGGAGGAGGATGGTTGCTGTCCGGGTATTGAAACCTACAATACCATTATAAGTGGTTTGTGCAATGATAATCAGATTGAAAAAGCTAAAAAATTATGTACAAAGATGGGGGAGCAAGGACTGGCTCCAAATGTCATTACCTACACGTCTCTAATTAGGTGCCTCTGTGGGAATGGCAGTACTGACGTTGCATTCCAAATCTACCATGAAATGGGAAAGCAGGGTTGCTTGCCGAACTTGTATACATATAGTTCACTCATTTTTGGGTTATGTCGTGAGGGTAAGGCTGATGATGCTGAGAGGTTACTTAAAGAAATGGAGAGGAAAGGATTGGTTCCTGATGAGGTAACATATACCACACTCATTGATGGATTTGTTATGCTTGGCAAGCTAGATCATGCGTTTCTGCTCCTTAGGCGAATGGTTGATGTTGGCTGCAAGCCCAACTACCGAACTTATTCTGTGTTGGTCAAGGGGTTGCAAAGGGAAAGCCAGTTGCTGACAGAGAATGTTGTGGGCCTTGAGTCCCAACATGAAGAAACGTATAGTTGCAGCTCTGATGAGAGCTATACCTTTTTTGAGGTGTTGTGTAATCTCTTAGCTAGGATGTCAGAGTATGGATGTGAACCAACTGTTCATACCTATGATATTTTAGTGAGAGGCTTGTGCAGAGATGGCAGATATTATGTGGCGGATCAGTTGCTGCAGCATATGAAAGATAAAGGGTTCTGCCCCACTAATAAGATTTATCTGTCTCTATTCTTTGTTTATTGTACAAATTTGAAAGTGGATTCTGCGCTGGAAATTTTTGGTTTGATGGCAGATAGAGGATTTGAGGTTCACTTATCATCTTATAAGGCACTTATTAGTGTCCTCTGCAGGGTGGGTCGAGTGGAAGAAGCTGAAACATTATTCAGAAGGATGCTAGAGAAACAATGGAATACTGATGAGATTGTTTGGACTGTGTTAATTGATGGCTTACTGAAGGAAGGGAATTCAGATTTATGCATGAAGTTTCTTCATGTTATTGAATCTGAAAAATGCAGTATCAGTACCGAGACGTATGTTATTTTGGCCAGAGAACTTTCTAAAATAAACGATACTGTGGTGACTTCGCAAATTGTTAACAAAGATTTGAAGGATGTACATTGATCATGGTTTCTTTATACACATGGAGGCACAGAAAATTCATTATCTAGATTCATTTATCAACTAATGAGAAATGGCACTGTTTTTGGCCTGAGGTGTATATATTCCTATGTTGTGACTACTTTGCAGCTTGACCATGCAATTCATGGTAAGTAGATGGCACTTTTTGCCTTCAACTTCATTAGCATTCGTTGATTTCTATTACATTTTTTGGTGCTTGGTTGGTGGCATCGTTTGTCTAAAATCACCAAAAAAATAAGTTTGACGATTGCTTTGTTATTCTATATATGTAGAAGTGACAAGTCATTTTCAGAAGATAAACTGAATTCTGGTCTGCATGAAGCAGATTCCTTAGGAAGACATATAGGTTAGTCAAGCTAAAGTATTCATGAAAGATATCTACCATTTATTTTAGTTTCTCTTTTTGTGTGGATAGGTATGATTGATTTACCATCTGTATAGTGCGTTAGTTGGTTTAGGGTTTAGAGTATTTCTGCATAGCAGGCTTCCTAATTACATGGATTATCTTGAAATCTTTTTAACGGTGCTCATTTGGCTGGTTTGACATGCCTAGAAAATATTCATGCTGTCATGGTGTTTATAAAATGGAGACATTCTTGGCATATGTACTTGCAGGTGGTGCAGCTTCAATGTTCCATAGTCGATAGTTTCCTCTTTCCTCAGAAATATTGGGCAAGAAGATGTTAAGGTACACCTTGTTTGATACCAATGTTGCATTATTTTGCTGCCGTAACATCATACACCAACAGTCGTTTACATGTATACCTCAGTTTTACAATCACATACGTTGAGGCCCTTTTAGTGACATTTTGGTTTTCTGTTATAGTTTATTTTTTATTTTAAAAACTCATTCGATGTCTTTTCCTTTATCTTTCTCTCCACTTTATTTTCGTTCTCTCTTCTTTATTTATCATAAGAAAAAGAAAAAGAAACTTAAAAGCAAAAACCTAACCAAATGATCCCTTGGATCATCACTTGGACGGTCTGCGAGTGGAACCATTTTATTTCTGAATTATCAACAAGAGGTTATCTATAGGTGCCACCCGATTTTACCTAACGTAAATAATGTCTCTGGTTCAAACTTCCAGGATAAATGATCATTTAAATTTGACCTAACCATTTTAATATGATTAGGAATATTTAGTGTAGGGATTACTCAGGCCCTTCTAAACTTGAGCCCATTTTGCTCCAGTTAAACACTTTTTTAATTTTCCTCTAATTGTGCTAGTATGCTAAAATGTTAGTGTGTGATAACTTTCTGTATCATTGATCTCTTGAATCTTTGTCACTCCGTGTAGCTTCAACATTTTAGTTTTCCCAAACGATAATTGCACTGTAAATATTTGTTCTTGAGCGTTTCCTTTCATCTTTTACTCCTTGATTTTGGTTCTGATAAGGGACGAAATAAGCTTTATTGTCCCCATCGGTTGTGTTTTGCTGATCCTTTGCCTAGTATTTCCTTTGATTTTATTGCTATGAACTATATTGTGGATTCCGAAAAAATATAAAAAAGAACCGTAGAAGGGATTCTTTTTTGGTGTTTCCTTCCCGGCAGTCATTTTTCGTGAGATTTTTTGTAACTCATAGTTACCTTGTGGATTGGTATTTCATAGTACTGTCCTTAAAAGAATTTCTTGTAATTCCATCATTTTGTATAGTGGAAGAATTAGCTGCTACCTCCCTCCTACTTCTGGCGGTTGTGGAAGAATTTCCGGCATCTTATGTTTGATGCGAGGATGGGAAGGTTATGCAGCTGCTGGGTCTCCTCATCTCTCCTAAACTTCCCCCAGTCTCCGGCACCAGCTATATGAGGCAGAAACCCGCCCCACTCCTACAAATGGCTCGGAGGCTGAGCTTTGTACTTTCGGCCTTGTACTAGGCGACTTTGGTTCCCAAATGTACTACGGTGCAATCCGAGTTGCCAATCGTATCATGCAACTGAGAAACAGTTTGTAAAAGTCTAATTGAATCTGCAGTGGCTGAAATCAGAATCAAGTGTCAGCAATCTGATTGCTATTGTCCAATTTGGAATGAATTTTTCAGTTTCTTCCCAACCCCTCTATTGAAGTTCAGGCAAGCTTCTTCTCTGAAAATTAAGTTCTATAAGTTCTCATCACCCTTCCTCCAAAATTGACATATGCCTAGCTCGGAACTAATATCTTGAAGGAATGGAGTTATGATGACTTAGTCAAAGGCTCACTTGGAAGTTCTTTTAAAATGACGGAAAGCCTTTTGGTAAAATTGGTTTTGGATTCCAAAAGCATTTTAAGTGCTTTTTGGAAGAAGCACCAAATATGTGCTTCCTGCAAGAAGCACTTAAAGTGCTTTTACAGAATCCACTTGAATTTTTACTAAAGATTGGTTTCTAAAACATTTTCATCAAAAGTGTTTTCAATCATTTTAAAAGCATTTTCAAACAAGCCATTAGCAAGTGGTTGATTGTCTTGGAGCTTATGCCATTTCTCTTCAACTCACTGCGTGCCGGTTCAGAGCCTCTCCTCTCTCCTTAATCTAGTTTAGAGTTGGAATATCACTTATAAAAAAAATTAGTTAGTTTAGAGGGAGATAGTTGGAGTTATGGATTGTACCAAAAGGAACAAGGAGAGTAAAATAGCTCAAAACAAGAAGAAGAAACCAGGGTGGTTGAAATTATTGCTTGGTAGCCCATCTCAACAAGAAACCATGATCTATTCAGTTGCATTTGTAATTAAGAGATGTGAGTTTCTACTTTTTTGTGATTCATTTTATGAGATGTATATCAATATCTGGAATATGGGTGTATTTTTGTTCACCACTTTCAAATGGTGATAATGCTCACTACTCTACTTATTATTGTTTGATTAGTTTAAATTTTGAGTTTTGTATCTATCTGCTACACGGATCTCAAAATTTAAACTTGTTCAACGGTAATAAATAAGGTTGTGAGCATCGCCATCAATTGATGATGGTGAATAAAAATACTCCTCTAATATCACATAATAAATTGATTCCTAGTCTTTTAAGTATTAGATTTTGGATTGTAGTGTGACAACCACATAACATATTTTTTTGTATTTTGTGTTGTATGTATCAGTAAATAGTAAACGTATATAATTTCAATATCTATATTTTACTCAAAATCAGAATAATTTAAATTTCAAGTAAATAAATTTGTCATTACTTTAAGAACACCATCTTTCATGAAAGAATTGTGGTATACGTGAATTACTTTTTCTTTTCAACAAAAGGAAGGATAAATTTTTTATGGTGTCCGGAACACAGGCACATATATCATGTCATTGTACAAGTTGAGGGATACTTAAGAAGAAAAAAAAAACTTATCTCCATTTGTATAAGAATATATGACGTACTGTATGTGTTTCAGACATATTGAAAAGTTTCTCAAAACGAAGAATAATAATGATTAGTTAGTTTTTGGGTTCGAGTGCTTGGTTGTTTCAAGGGAAGAAAACAAAGAAGGGCATCCACTCTATGGCAAAAGTTGATTCTTCACAGAAATCAAAATCCCTGAGGTTTGCTTTGGCTTTGGACCCCCACATGTCCTCCGTTTATTAGACTTGATCTTTTCAATCTCAATTATTCCATACATTACCAAACCTTCAATCCCAAAGCAACATAACCACCCACGCTACACTATTCTTATCATTTCCTTTTGGAACTACACAATCAAACCTATTACAATCTTTCCAAACTCAGAGCGCAATCAAGTTGGTTAAAGCAGTTTGTTTTATTATCTACATTTAAGTTCAAATATTCTTCTCGCATTTTAGTTTAAATAAAAAAGATGATAACCGTATATTATTTTTCTCCTTATACACACCATTCTTATTTCTAATTATTAGACTGAATAAATTAAACATAAACAAAAAATATGGTTAAACAAAAATGTATAGCGATAGTAAAAGAGTGAAATTATCACTTTTCTTAAATTAAGTTAAAATATCACTTGAATTAAAAACCTATTATTTTTCACAATAATAGAAGCTTTATATTCCACATGTTTGGTTAGTTTTGGTGCTGGACCAAATAGTATATAATTTCAATATTTATATTTTACTCAAAATCAAAATAATTCAAATTCCTTGTAAATAAACATGTCATTAATTTAAGAAACCCATCTTTCATGAAAGAATTCTGATATACTTGAATTAATTTTTTTCTCAATAAAAGAAAGGATAGATTTTTTAGGATGTCTGAAACATAGATACATACATCATATATCATTATACAAGTGGAGGAATACTTGAAAAAATAACTTTCCTCCACTTTATTAAAAACATACGACGTACTGCTTATGTTCCGAACACATTAAAAGGTCTCTCAAAACGAAGAATAATAATGATTAGTTAGTTTTTGGGTTCAAGTGCTTGGTTGTTTCAAGGGAAGAAAACAAAGAAGGGCATGCACTCTATGGCAAAAGTTGATTCTTCACAGAAATCAAAATCCCTGAGGTTTGCGTTGGCTTTGGACCCCCACATGTCCTCCATTTATATGACTTGGATCTTTTCAATCTCAATTATTCCATGCATTACCAAACCTTCAATCCCAAGCAATATAACCACCCACACTACACTATTCTTATCATTTCCTACAACACAAGCATCTCTCAACTTAGTTTTTTCCTTTTGAAACTATACAATCGAACCTATTATAATCTTTGCAAACTCAAGCATAGTCAAGTTGGCTAAAGTAGTGTGTTTTATTATTTACATTCAAGTTCAAATCTTCTTTTTCGCAGTTTAGTTTAAATCAGAAAGATGATAACCGCACATCATTTTTCTCTTACACACCATTCTTATTTCTGATTATTGGACTGAATAAATCAAATATAAACAACAAATATGGTTAAACAAAAACGTATAGCAATAGTAAAAGAGGGAAATTATCACTTTTAGTACCTGTTTGGTTAGTTTTGGTGTTGGACCAAATAGTATATTTAGTACCTGTTTTCTCTGTCACATGCCACCTGCCAGTGTTTTTACAATTCAAATTCTCCAGATTCCTCCAAATCTAGCAAGGATAAATGCTAGAAGCGAAACTTTCCTGATTTTCATATCCTCTTCAAACATACCCATATCTCCAGAGATTTTTGGGTGTCACCCGTTTTATACAATCACGTGTTTATATTTAAGTTTAGTTTAAACATACTCTTCATCACGTGATTTTTTTTTTTTTTTGGATAATCTCTTCATCACGTGATTAGTCACATAATAAGAGAGATAAACATAACCAATTATGCGTTGAGAAAGGTAAATATAAGATTGTATAAATCCAAACTTATGACCTATATGGTCACGTAGACTTATGGACTCTATAAAGAAGCAAGAATGTGATTAATATTATAACACTGACTAGAGAAAAAAAATTTTGAACCGGGAACATGGCCCGACATTAAATGTGATACTATCTATATTGGTTGAAAATTCATTTTTAAGTTTCAAACTAATTGTATTACTACACAAGGTATACCAAATCATATTACCGATGCACTGAAAAATCTCTTCACCGACCAAATTACTTCTTTCAATTTCGGTGAAATATTTGACCATGAATGTAAAAGACAAACAGAATTGTAAACCTTGATTTAGAACTTTGTTAATTATTTAGTGAATGCCAGCCCTCCTCATCTGCATATACAAAGTGCATGAAATGTGTCCCCATCAAAAACACCATGACTCCAAATATATATATTCCTTCTAATCATTGTCTTTTATATACATCCCTATCTTCATTCCATGAACTTCACCTTCAAAACCCCACCAAAAACATTTTTTTATGAAACGAAATTATATTTTAAGGGGTAGACATTCAGGAAATAACCTACGTAATGAGTTAGCCAAAATAACTTAGTATCAAATTTGTCATCTAAATGAGTCAACTTAAGATTTCTTTAGATAAATATCACTATACAGTAGTACCAGTATAATTTGGAGAATACTCCACACGATGAGTCATCTATAATAAGTATAAACTCGTCATTCAAGTAAATCGAGTCTCTCTTACTTACAAGTGAAGAGTAATAACACTAAATCATATATTAGTGGCGACCCTAATAAAAATCTAAAATGCTGAATTTTTAAAACAAGCAGGTACAAAAAAGAATCAATCTTTCCCCAAATGCAACTTGGAGATAAAATCAGAGTCATCGATGCCAACAGTGTCTTAAAAGACAAGAGGACACAAAGCATGACCTAACAATTGATTCTCCAAAACTCCCTTCCAAATGCTTACTTCCATTTCATTTTGGACTATTTTCTTGCACTCTAGCTTTTTCCAAAAGTGCTTTTGCCTACCCTTCCACCAACCCAGCCTTCCCTAGACCAGTACCTTAAACCTTTCCCATTGGCTTTTTGCAGAAAAGCACCCGATTCTTATTTATATTACATCATCCATAGTCTTAAAATTTAAATTAAAAAAAAACTCAATTTTCATATATATATATATATAATCCATCTGCTATATAAACACATTCATTCCGTTTTGGCCCTTCAGCACCAATTATAGCCAAAACCAAAAAAAAAAAAAAAAAAGAAAAAACCACCAAACCCTTCACCTACAAAGCTTCAGAGATCAAAAGCGCAAAAGCTGCTTTTCAATGGGCAGGCAAAGTGCTTCTGATCCAACCTTGGTTTCAGTTTCCTCCATTGCTCTACTGCAAGAAAGGTTCAGGCAGCTGCAGAAAGTGAAGGAGAGGAGGGAGGAGCAGCAGCTTCTGAAGAAGTTATCAGAGACTGATCACCAACGGGTTGTTTGTACAACAAGGCATTTTGATCATCAGCCTGCAAAGTTCTCATTCGAATCCGATATCGTCGTTCCGGTTAGGCCAAGTGCTCCTCCAGATCACTCACTCTCTCTCGGGCTTAATTTGCAGCCATATTCCACAAACTCATGGCCCAACAACACAAAAGCACCTGCTGCCGCAGCAAGTGCTTCTGCAAAAAGTTTTGACAACTCAGACCTTATTGACACCTCTCTTCATCTGTAGCCAAATCCTACTGCCTTCACTTTCTTTGTGTAATATCAGAAGAGTATGTAATTAATTATATCACTAAATGTTTATTAATCTAAATAATGAAATAAATAAAAAGAAGGAATGGAGGAGCAACATGCGAGCTTCTCTTCTCTTTCATCTTCCCTCCTTTTTTTTTGCTGGTTTTTGCTCCAAAAAATTAACATATCAACACATATGTTTTTCAGATCATTATTTTGAGCTTATGATGATTGGTGATGAGTACAAAACACTAATCAAGGCCAAGAAAAGATCACATAATTGAGAATATTAAAGAGTAATAAACATAAATCTCTCTAGATAATCAATCTTTGTGATGAAGCTTAATTTTGATGGATATGTTAAGTACAGGAAAAAAAGTTATTGCTGCCTTTGAGAGAGATTAGAATAAGCTGTTCTTTAGGAATTCGAAAACCGGAATCAAACGAAACTCTAACAGGTCGTTCGATAACTATTTCGTTTCAAATAGAGGGAACATACAACGAAAGATGAGGGGTGAACGAGGATTGAGGAAGGATGGTGGGAAGAATATTGAAAAATAAAAAGTGTGGAGAATGGTATACAAAATAAAAATTAAGAACTAAAAAACAATTTTAAGTAGGTTTTTGTTTCTAGCTTTTGTTTCATAGTTCATACATTCCTTCGTTTCTCCCTCCTCTCGTCCACCACCATCCTTTACCCCACCCTCTCTCCACCTTTCTTCATTCCTAATTTTGTTCATCTTTAACGAGAAAAAAAATAAAAACTAAAAACAAAAATGGTTACTAAGCGAACACTAAGTTAGTTATATAATTATCGTACAATGTCTTGTTAGCCAAACTTGAACCTCCAACTTTCCCTTTTAAGCTACTAATATAGGTAGCACAATCCACTTTCCCATCAACCTCTCACATTGCAGTCCAAGAAACCAATTATTATGAGAGGAAACGAGGGGAGGATTGAATGCAACATGTATATATAAGAATTTCTCGTCCTACCCCCTATTATTGCTTACTCAAACGAGGGGCAAAAACATGAGTAGCTGTAAACATAAGTGAATTGAACCACTCATCAATATGACTTTGAGCTAAATATACACAATCATTTAGCTATTACAAAAAGAGTTAACTATTGGAATGAATTTGGTTTTGTTCGGTTTAAATCGGATTTTTAAAGGAAATAAATGTGAATTGAATCAATTGAGTCGATTCGAGTTTGACTGGTTTGATTTTTCTTTTTTCATTTTTAATAAGTAAGTATTGAACTCGTCACTTATGAAAATAAATCTAAAAACTTTTACTACATCGTAATGCTAGTAACAAAACAAAACACTTTTAGAGCAACTGGCTCGGGGGTTTTTATTTTTTTTTTCGCTTTTAACGAAAATCTTCGACCACAAATGATCGGCCCAAAGTGATCGGCAAACTCAATTAATCCTAAAAACCCAACGAATCAAAATTACCAAAATACCACTTTTATCTCCAGAAGCTTCCTAAACCCCTCTCTATCTCCATCAGAAAACCCCTACTAAACCCTAACTCCTCTCTCCGATCTCCAGCCCTCTCTCTCACTCACAAGCACCACTCTCTCTCTCTCTTGCTCCTTCATCTCTCCATCTCAACCAGTATGCACAGGCTCCCACGACGCTCCGTCTCCGCCATCCTGCGCCACGGCGGGGGACGTTACCGGAACTCTGCGGCTCCGATCTCTTGCGCTTCTACACACTGCGGCTCGGTGGGTTTCTCATAAATTCATGGTTTATTTTTTCAAGATTCGAGAAATTGAGAAATAATTCTGAATTTTTGTATATGTGTGATCGAAAATGTTGCTTTTATAACTGGGTTTTCTTTAATTTTGAACTTTAATTACAAAATGGTTCTCAGGGAATCCTCAATTGTTGTTTTTTCATAATTTAATATTTCAAGTTTTTTTTTTTTTTTTTTTTTTAATTTCTTGTTCTGCTACTGCCAATTTTATTGTGTTCAATCGAAAGGTTTTCGCGATTGGATAAAGACAATTTCTTGTTAAACTTTTTAAGTAATTCTATTGAATTATTTTTTTAATTTTGGATGTTTGAGCTTACTTCGAATATATAAAAATTTGAGCAGGTGGGAGAGACTGATGGCAAAGTCAGATGGCACTCCGTGTTGGTCCCTGGGAAGTGTAACCATACCAATTCCACAACTCAGTTTAATTTAAAACATGGCATGTATTTCGGCAATCGGTATGAATCCACGGCTGCAGCCTCTGATGCACCACCCGCCGAGACATACGAGTATCAAGCTGAGGTACTGTAATGTGATCTTCTGTGGGGTTTTGAGCTTTTATTGTGAGGATTAACTAGTTTTTAAGTGGTGCTTTTCTTCATGATGCCAGGTCAGTCGTCTCATGGACCTCATCGTTAACAGCTTGTACAGTAACAAGGAAGTATTTCTTCGAGAGCTTATCAGGTATTCTTGTGTTAATATCATTTTATGTAATATTGATTCGTGGATATGATGTGTGTTGCTAACATCGCCATTTGTTTGCAATTGGAGTGTTGGAGCCAAGAAATACCGAAAAAATCCATGTTTAAGATTCCTTGGCATTCAAGAAATAGTTTTTATGTTTGATTCTAGGTGGTCGTAAGTTATTTAGCATTTGATATGTTGACAATATGTTCTTTTTTGCAGCAATGCAAGTGATGCATTGGACAAGCTCCGTTTCCTCAGTGTCACACAGCCTGAGCTTTTGAAGGGTGGAGGTGATCTAGATATCCGTATCCAGACTGATAAAGACAATGGGATCATCAATATCATGTAAGCTATACTGGTTGTTTCTGTCTTTGCTCGTGCCTAATGATTCTTGTTGATCGTATCAATGGTTTGGCCTTTTCCCTTGTGTGCAGTGATTCTGGAATCGGTATGACTCGGCAAGAGCTTATTGACTGTCTGGGAACAATTGCACAAAGTGGGACTTCAAAGTTCTTGAAGGCATTGAAGGTATACTAAGTCTTTGAAAAATATTTAAATTTAAGATCCTGCTTTGAATTATCTTATATACTTAGAAGTTTGTTTTATCAGGATAGTAAAGATGCTGGAAGTGATACCAATCTGATTGGTCAGTTTGGTGTCGGCTTTTACTCAGCATTCCTTGTTGCAGATCGGGTAAGTTCTTGGCCAGAAAAATGACTTTTAGTTTGGTATTGACTATAACGATGGGGTATTCCTCCCATTACCCAAGTTCCTCCTATGCTTTGCGGATTCAACTTCCGTTTGTCTTTTTTTTAATCGTAAACTTCCGTATAGAAATTTTTGTACTGCTTGATTGTTATGTGTCTCCTATCGGTTACAGATTGTTGTCTCCACAAAGAGCCCAAAGTCTGACAAGCAATATGTATGGCAAGGAGAGGTGAATGCTAGCTCTTACACAATTCAGGAGGAGACTGATCCCGAGAAGCTTATTCCCAGAGGAACCCACATCACCTTGTATCTCAAGGTCAGTCAGTAAATTTTTTCTTGCTTTGTGATTTCTTAAACCTCTTTGTACTAGACACTGATCTCCAAGCTAATCTTTGTCTGTCTGCCTACTTTCAGCGTGATGACAAAGGTTTTGCTCATCCAGAACGGATTGAAAAGCTTGTGAAAAACTATTCACAATTTGTTTCCTTTCCTATATACACTTGGAAGGAAAAAGGATTCACTAAAGAGGTAAGGGTTCTTCTCTATTGTACTTTTGTCGTAGGTTTTGTAAGTTATACTCTCTCGGAAACTATTGAGACTTTCCGTTCAGGTTGAGGTAGATGAAGATCCAGCTGAATCCAAAACGGACGAACAAGATGAGAAAACCGAGGTATTTCTCTCTCATCCAGTATCTTGATCAATCTTGGACTAATGTATTCTGCATATTAGGAGAATCAGTGAAAATTCCTATCCATGACTGATGCGATGACTGAATTAACTTTTACAGAAAAAGAAGAAGACGAAGACTGTTGTTGAGAAATACTGGGATTGGGATCTCATTAATGAGACACAACCAATATGGGTGAGCCTCAGTTTCTTTTTTAGATGTTTACTTTGCTTTTTATCGTAGCAACTTTATCAGGAGAACTCATACATCATCTTAATTGATGTGTACAGCTTCGCAATCCTAAGGAAGTTAATACAGAGGATTACAATGAGTTCTACAAGAAGACTTTCAATGAATACTTGGATCCCCTAGCATCTTCGCACTTCACAACAGAGGTATAACTACCATTGCCTCGTTGTAAGAAAATAAGTTAATCAACAAATGCATTTTCTTGTACTTGTAGATTTTGAAGTAAATGTTGCATATTTCTGTATCTGTATCATCACATGATTTTTACTTCTTGAGTTGGGTAAAAGTTATGTGGAATCAACAATTAATGAAGTTCCTTAACAATGGCTTTTTTGTTGTAGAATTTTTTAAACCGCATACTTATGTATGGCGGCAATTGTCATGATATCTTATTAAGTTGGGTAATGAATGGGAATTATCTAGAATGGAATTGCAATTGAGAATGCGGCATTAGTTCCCTGAACTTAGGATAAAATGTATCATTGTTTGACTATGTACACTTCATTTCTTATTTCTTTTACTTTTAAGCTGAAAGACTTTGCTATTTGCAGGGTGAAGTAGAGTTCAGGTCTATTCTATATGTGCCAGCTGTCCCTCCTATGGGGAAAGATGACATAGTCAATCCCAAGACAAAAAATATAAGGCTCTATGTGAAACGGGTGTTCATTTCAGATGACTTTGATGGAGAACTGGTAAACAACACAAAAGATGTTTCTACAACATAGTAATGCATGGTTCTCTTAAATGTAAGCTTAATGGTTCTAATTGTTTTTACATTGGCCTGAGCAGTTCCCACGATATTTAAGCTTCGTCAAAGGTGTTGTGGACTCAAATGATCTTCCACTCAATGTCTCACGTGAAATTCTTCAGGAGAGTCGTATTGTAAGTACATCCACCTCACTATCTTTCTAACCTTTAGTTCTAATTAGTTTATTTAACAAACTATTATTTTTGTGATCTACTTGAAGGTACGGATTATGAGGAAGCGCTTGGTTCGGAAGGCCTTTGACATGATCCTTGGAATATCCATGAGTGAGAACAGAGAAGTATGATTTTGGTTCTGTTTTCTTATCATCCATTTTTTTGTATATTTACCTTCTTGTAGAAATATAGTTCAAATTTCAGCATCTTGGCAATTACCTCCTCTTGCATGTCTCCTTTCTTTTACGTTACCTGTAGCTACGACTGTGAATCCTGATCTTTGCCAGCCATCTGCTTGCTTGCGGGTAGAGAATGATATATTCCCATAATAATCTTTAAACATACCCTTTTTTGTTTGTTGCAGGATTATGAAAAGTTCTGGGAAAATTTTGGCAAACACTTGAAACTGGGTTGCATTGAAGATCGTGAAAATCATAAGCGTATTGCTCCGTTGCTTAGATTTTTCTCTTCCCAAAGTGAGGATGTGATGATCAGCTTGGATGAATATCTTGAAAACATGAAACCTGAGCAGAAGGATATCTATTACGTTGCTTCCGACAGCGTGACAAGTGCAAGCAATACACCATTCCTGGAGAAACTTCTTGAGAAGGACCTCGAAGTCTGTAGTGTCTCTCAATTAACTTGATGCTAATATATGATTATGTTCTTTTTCGTTCTGTTTTATGATTCATCATGATTTATGTTGTTCTATTGTTGTAGGTGTTGTACTTAGTTGATCCCATTGATGAGGTTGCCATCCAGAACCTAAAATCATACAAGGAGAAGAATTTCATTGATATTAGCAAGGAAGATCTCGATTTAGGTTAGTTCACTGGAGCCTTTTTATGTTACTTTTCTGTTCTGCTGTGGATGGGTGGCTGCTAATCTTTGTGCTTCTTTGATTTTACGTTTCCTTTGCCAAGGACTTAGCTGAAAACCTGAGTGTGAATGACATTTTTGCAGGGGATAAGAATGAGGAAAAAGAAAAGGAGATTAAGCAGGAATATGGCCAAACATGTGATTGGATTAAGAAGCGTTTGGGCGACAAAGTTGCCAGTGTTCAGATTTCAAACCGTCTCAGCTCGTCACCCTGTGTTCTTGTGTCTGGGAAGTTTGGCTGGTCTGCCAACATGGAGAGGTAAGAGGCTTCTGTGTTGCTATTTACAATTTTTAGAAATTCGTGTATTGGAACCTAAATGTTATCTTCTGAACTTTTGATTGGATCCAGATTGATGAAGGCACAAACTGTTGGTGATACCTCTAGCCTGGAGTATATGAGAGGCAGAAGGGTGTTTGAGATTAATCCCGAGCACCCAATCATTAAAAACTTAAATGTATGTTTGCACAAAGAAAGTGCTAGTTCCAATCATTTGAATACTTGACGGTTGTAGCAAATTTGATAACACTTTTAACCCTGATTTGTAGGCTGCAAGCAAGACCAACCCGGATGATGAGGATGCTATAAGAGCTATTGATCTTCTGTACAATACAGCTTTGGTATCAAGCGGTTTTACTGTGAGTATTCGTACTTGCTTTATATCTCTCGTTAAATCTGCTCTTAGGATTATAAGGGGACCAAAAATATTTGTTGGGTTGAGACACAAGATGCTACACACAACTATTATTCTCTAGGAATTTACTGTAGCCAACACCCGAAAATGATGATTTGCATCATTGCATCATTGCATGCTTGTTTGATGATGTCTGTGAGCGTCTAACCCGTACGCCTTGTTAATGCAGCCTGAAAATCCAGCAGAGCTGGGTGGAAAGATATACGAGATGATGAGTCTGGCACTCTCTGGGAAATGGTCCACACCTGCTGCCGAAATTCAGCAACCCGAACTCCAGCAACACAACCCAGATATACTAGACGCCGAGGTACAGCACCCAGGACCCCAACACAACCACCCCGAGACGGTAGAGGCCGAGGTGGTTGAGCCCGTTGAAGCTGGCAGCCAGAAATGAGGAGCACAAAGCAAGTTTCCTTTTGCTCTCTTTTTTCTCATGCACAAAATTCAGTTGGGGTAGGGTCTTAGAGGTGTAGTTCATAAAATGTGTGGACATAATTGTTAGGATATAATATTTGATGGGGCTGCTGGCAAGAAATAAGGGAGCATAAAGCAATTTTCCTGTTTTAGTTCTTACAAATTTTCAGTTGTAGGTTTCGGTGGCAGTGTTGATATATGGAGTGTTATTAATTATGGGATTACTACTAATTACTTGTTTAGTTTGTGCCTTGTTCTTCTTTATTTTGTAAACCTAATCAATCTGGTGTTTACAAGTTAGTTTGAAAGTGTTATTCTATGAGACGCTTGTACAAATAAGCGGTTGTTTGCCGAGCAACCAAATGTGTGCTTTTAATTCCAAGTGTTTTTTGCTGTTTAGTATTACGATCTGATAATATTCCTCTCTACTTGTAAGTAAGAGGTTTTAGATTGGATTCTCGGACAAATTTGAATTACATTATTGCTAGTTCATTGTTAAAAATAAATAAAAAATACTAAGTGTTTTTGCTTTCTACTCAAAGCACTTTTAAAAATTTTGCCAAACAATTATTTTTGAAATAGAAGTTTTTTTTTTCTTTTTTTTTTAACAAACAATATTATTTACATAAAAAATAAATAAAAATGCTTTTATTCTTTAAAAAACTTTTAATTCCAGCACAATTCAAATGAGCTTAAGATATTATTGAAAGACTATTTTTGAAAGTTCAACTAAATTAATGGATAAAACATTGTACATAAATAATGATATTTTCAGTTTTGATAAATTTAAAGAGACATAATAGTTTTCGTCATATTAACTTACTAATTAGTGCTAATTAATTTGTAATTTGATTGACTAAGAAATGGAGAAGGGAAATGCCCCTAGACCACGTTACATTTATTTATCTTTACCTAAAATTTATATTTTATTCCATATATATAGGCTATGTACAAAAGTCAAGCATCCCATTCTTCAAATGACCATTTTAACCTCGAGAATACACGACGTTGAAAGTCTTGACCCCGCTGTCCGGGTGAAAAAACTCCATTGCGCGTTCCAAGGGTAAAATCGGAAAACAACGCCTTACAGGAGACGAATAATAAACTTCCACAAATCTGTCTCTCCGCGTCGCTGATCTTTGTCCTCTCTACTGGGCAGCTGAATCTTCTCTCCGGCTTCGTCTGGTCAGCTCTCTCTCTCTCTCTCTCCCTTCCCACTCCCCCCCATTTCTTCTGGTTGGTCGCCGAGAAAATACGGTAGAAAATGAAAGAAAATTCTTTTAGTTGCATTCATTTTGCTGCTATTGATCTAGTAATTTAGCAAAACCCCCAGCACTGGACCGAGGCAAGTACTCAGATTGGGATCGGTTCCCTGACCTTTAAATTTACTGCTTAGCCTTTTAATTTTACTCTTTGTTGCTGTAATTCTCTCTCTGTACTGTGTGAGTCGTTGATTTGTATCAAATTAATCACCAGCGGAAGCAGATTCAATGGAAAAGTAGGTTTTTTCTGTGAAAAGTAAATAAATTTGGGGATTTATGTTGTGTGGGAATTGGTAAAGGTCTGCCTTTTTTGTTGTGTGTTTGTGAAATGTTCTTGTGGTTTGAAAGTTGTTTAATTTCGGAAATTTGGGAATTGGAGACTTTTTTTTTTTTCACTATAGCCTTGCTTGAAAGTTGAAATTAGCTTTAGATTGATAATGTTAGGGGCAGAAGAAAGCTTAAATTCGCTGTCTTACTTTGTTCAATTTCAGTAAAAACTAGTTCTTTTGTGATGAATAATTCGTCGGAATCACTTTGCTTTGATACTAGCTGAATCGGAATAGGAATAGTAATTATAATGTCTCGTGAGAAGTTTATATTATTTGTAACTGTATTTAATCAATGCCGTAGAAACTAGATGATATGCTTCTCGCAGCAGCTTGCCTAATCACAATAAGCTAATCGAGTTTCTTGTAGTTGAAAATGCGTTCTTACAGATATTTGTAATTGTTTATGTGTGCATGCACATGTGTTTTCTTTTGGTGGTGCTGCATGCGTGTTGCTTCTTCGCAACAATAAGAAACCTTCTTGTGACAAGTTACTTTTAAAGAAATTGAACCTCTCTCTATTTGGTTGTTATGGAGGATATCTTTTTTGCTCCTGCACATTTCTCTCGTCAGATATCAGAATATGTGTTTGTCATGATATTTTTCAAAAGATTTTAAGTTTTATGGTACTGAATACTGATGGTGATGGTGGTACTTCTTTTGCCACAGTCGTATATAAGGGGGAACTGGTGGATGGGTACATCATCTGGTTCCAATATACACCAACAGCCTTCATCAAGAATGCTTCCTCCACGTCAGCAACCACGAGCAGGGGGACTACAAACCTCACTGTCCCTTGTATCTTCAGATCCTCGGCTTTCCCCAGAAGAACCCAGATCAAATTCTGATCATAGACGTGAGTCCCCTACCGAGAGTGCCAGTTCTCGAGAAACCTGGCCTACTGCTGATGCCATAATGGCAAAGAAGATGGAAAATGGGAAAGCAGAAAATGATTGCCCTGAACAATCGGTTATTCGCCGTGTTTCCAGTGCTGATAAGATATCTCTTCGAGATATAGCAAGAGAGCGAGTTGATATAATCACTGAAAAGATGCATCACCTACCTGATGAGTTTCATGAAGAATTGAAGAACAACCTCCGAGTCATCCTTGATGGAAATGGTGGTTCGCAGCAGAGAGAAGAATTTTTTGTTTTGCAGAAACTTGTTCAGAGTAGAGCAGACTTAACGGCTAAGACATTGATCAGAGCACACAGAGTGCAGCTTGAAATCCTTGTTGCAATAAATACTGGGATTCTGGCATTCTTACATCCAAATATCAGTCTCTCTCAAACTTCCTTAATTGAAGTTTTCATGTACAAGAGATGCAGAAATATAGCATGCCAAAACCAGATTCCAGCTGATGATTGTACCTGTGAGATATGTACGAAAAGAAATGGTTTCTGTAATCTTTGCATGTGTGTAATATGTAACAAGTTCGATTTTGAAGTGAACACTTGCCGTTGGGTTGGTTGTGATTTGTGTTCACATTGGACTCACACTGACTGTGCTATTCGTGATGGTCTAATAAGCATGGGAGCTTCTGGTAAGAGCGGAGCAGGGCCCTCCGAAATGCTTTTCAGGTGTCGAGCTTGCAGTCGAACATCTGAGCTATTGGGCTGGGTCAAAGATGTTTTTCAACACTGTGCTCCTGCCTGGGATCGGGAGGCTCTGACAAGGGAGCTTGATTTTGTTAGTAGGATTTTTCATGGGAGCAAAGACACCCGAGGGCAAAAACTCTTTTGGAAGTGTGAGCATCTCAAGGAAAAAATAAAAAGTAGACTTGCAGAATCAACAGAAGCCTGCAGAGCAATATTGATGTTTTTCCAAGGTACAGAATTGTTTGAAGCATTTTATTTTATTTTATTTTCCTCATGGTGTCAAATTCGGTATGCTTCTTAGGGAAAAGATGTATTGTGGTACTGTCAAGTCTTGTGGAATAGTATTCCACTCCAACTATAGGACGAATTTTTGTTGAATTTTAGTTTATGTTGCAGTATCTGCATACTTTGCTGTCATACTTTTATTTTATCTTTAATCTATGTCATCCTGATTTAAGGTTTTATTTTTTTATTTTTTATGAAGAGCTTGAGGGAGACTCTCCAAAGAGCCTGGAAAACGGGGAAAGTGGACGGCTAATAGCACCACAGGAGGCTTGTAATCAAATCGCTGAAGTGGTGCAGGAGGCCATAAGGAAGATGGAAATGGTTGCTGATGAGAAGATGAGAATGTATAAGAAATCCCGAATGGCTGTTGAGGCTTGTGACAGGGAACTCCAGGACAAGGCCAGAGAAGTTCAAGAGCTAAAGCTTGAGAGGCAAAAAAAGAAGAGTCAAATTGAAGAGCTGGAGAAAATTGTGCGGCTCAAACATGCAGAGGCTGATATGTTCCAACTCAAGGCCAATGAGGCAAAACGAGAGGCTGACAGGCTTCAGAGGATCGCTCTTGCCAAGTCAGATAAATCAGAGGAAGAATATGCCAACAGTTACTTAAAGCAACGGTTGAGTGAAGCCGAGGCTGAAAAGCAGTATCTTTTTGAGAAGATGAAACTGCAAGAGAGTTCGCGGGCATCCCAGAACAGTGGCGGCGGCGGTAGCGACCCTTCTCAGTTGCTGTTGTACTCGAAAATGCATGACATGATGCCAAACGAACGCCATCCTTTCAGAAAAAATCCCTGAGGAGTGATTTCTAGTATGTACTGTATTATTTTAACTTCAACACTAGTAATTTTACCTTCTTTCGTGAACTGGTTTGAACGCGATGACGCGCTTGTTTAATATGACTTGTGTGCCCTGTGTCCATTTTTATTGCATCTATATCTATGAAGCTTGATAGTTAAAGCATTCTGTTATATACTTGTATGTCCTACTGTCATTAGAGAAAATATGGCAGTAAACAGAATGAGGTCCTTTATTATTGTTTTCTTCATTACATTGTTTACCTCGTGAAGTGTACAGAAGAGAAAACTTCGTCGACCATTTATCCAAACATAACTGAACTTGCTACGTGATTTGTTCGTAGCTCAGCGCTGTTTTGGCACCGTCTTTAGGTCAGTGACCGGAGAAGGTGACCGGAGAAAGCCTTGTTATCTTTATTTCGGTAAACCATGAAACTGGGAGCACGAAGATTGATGGGTAAGGTGACTGGGATGAGCATGAAGGTCGTTGAACGTCATTGTGGTGCTAATACCATGACACCTAATTGTAGAGCTTACAGAGACATTTGGAGTGATAATTTTAGCGTTGTTTTTTAATAGGCTTGATCTTTTGGACTTGGTGAAGGTGATGATCTTGCTGGGGATGTTCGACGGAACCAGAGTTCCATTCGGAAAACGCAAAAGATCTAGTGCGGTCGGTATTGAATGGCTGAGGATGAATTCATGGAGTTGGTCCGGTGTGACTGCAGCTTCCGAAATTTCGTGATCATTTGGCATGAGGAAAGTTACGTCGGAATATAAACATGCAAGACTCATTTTAATCCCCATTTCAGTACACATGTCTACGAGGACAGATTTTTTTTTTTTTATTTTTTATTTTTAAATACAAGCTATAATGAGGATAGAAAAATCGAGATACAAGCGATAATGGGGATGGGAAAATCGATCTCGCGACCTCGAGTGCAGTTGGTATTTGTTTAAGCTGCTGATGTAGGGCTGGTATTAAATTTATAGCATGGTTTTTGCATATAGAAAACTTCATTTTAATCTTTGACAAATATGACTTTTAGATTAAAATTAAGAATAAAATCAAAATCTAATTTTAGTCCCTTGATACATTAATAACCTCGTTTATTAATTATATTTTGATTTTTTAATTATTTCTTTTTTTTCTTCTAATTTTTAATGTATTAATTTTATTTGATTATAATTTTCATTTTCATTTCATTTAGTGTAATATATTTTGTTGTAAACATTTAGATAAACTAATTTTTGTTATACAATATATTTCGATGTACTTTGTCTTCTTCATTTAGGTACATTAAATTCATTATAATACATTTCGATGAATACATTTCAGTACACATATTTCGATACAAAGATTTAAGTACATTAATTCAATGTAATACTTTTTAGTACTAACATTTCGGTACACACATTTAGGTACATTAATTTAATATAATACATTTCGGTACATACATTTCGGTACTAACATTTAAATACATTAGTTCAATATAATACATTTCGGTACACATATTTCGGTACTAACATTTAGGTACATTAATTGAGTCTTTCAAGTTTGAAGAATGTTGAATAAAATTAATAAATTAAAAAACTCTTTTTTGGTCAAAAAAATAAATTAAAAATTTTATATTAATAAATTTAAATATTTAATGGGAGACATTAAATAAAATGCACATAATTATTTTGAATTAAGGACACATCAAGGGTGTCACATCCCGGCCCGAACCCCCGCCACATCTCGGGCTCGACTCCACCATAGCACAATATTGTCCGCATTAGGCCCCGACCACGCCCTCACGGTTTTGTTTCTAGGAACTCCTAAGTTAAGCGAGTAACATGCGAGAGCATTCCCATGATGGGTGACCCACTGGGAAGTTTTTGGGGGCCCGGGCCGGGATGTGACAAAGGGATTATAAGCAATATATAATCTAACACCAGATTTATTTTAAATTTCAATCTTCTTGAATGATTAAAGTTATATATATAAAAAATAAAAAATAAAAAAATAAAAAAAATAAAAAAAACCCTTTTGCATAATTGCATTTCATGCTTTTTGGCATAAAAATATTGTTTTCTGTCTACGAAGACAAATTTGACTGCCACGTTATCATTTAATAATCAATTGAACAAAATTTGTAACAATTGTATGACATTTGTACAGGAGCTATTGTATTTAATTGGAAATTGTATGAAATCAGAAAATGTAAGAAATTGAAATTGGACGAAAATTTGAGGAGGCAAAATGTAAGTTACCTTAACAAAATTTCTATTTACGAGCAAATAATGATTTACTAACACACAAGAACGAATAGATAAGTGGGTCCGGTGTTGAAAATGTGTCTTCCATTCCAAATTTAACAAGGTATTGTTACAAAAAAAAATGAACAATTTATGAATAAATAATAAATAGAGGATTGCCTTAGTGGTTATGACACTTCTCTCTAACTCATCGTATCTCAAAACATAAACTCTTGTCTTCTCCTTAATATAACTTATAATAATATCGCTTATAACAAATAAAAAAAAGAAAGCGAGACCAATCTTCTTCAACATAAGAAAATGTCAAGCTTTGAACTTCAATTGGCTGCATTACAAAGTTTGAATTTGAAGCTAAACTTTGACCAAATAAATAAGTAGGTCCATATCCATGTACTATCCATATAGTTGAGGACAAAATTGGAGATTGCAAATCTTCTATAAAATGGACTTGGGTACGAAGACTGACCCAATTTAGAGAGATACGTTGCCCTTCAACATTGACACTACACCAGAATTTTCAAGCTCTTTATGTTTTGGATTGATTAAATTTGTCACTTTCAACTTGATCCTTCGTATTAAGTAAGTGTAATAGAGTTGATTCTTGCAACGTATTGACATGACTAGATAAAACTTCAGTAAGATCGCCATACTACGTCATTACGTTAATGGATGATGATATAATCACATAGGGGAATTATCCTCTAATTAAATTATATTCTAAAAGTTTTTTTTTTTTTTACCCGGATAGGAAAAGAAAAATTAGTAAATTACAAAGAAAAGCCCATCGAAAAACAAAGTTACTAAAGCCCCAAAACCAAGCTAAACGCGCCTTAACAAGAAGAGTCTACCTCCAAGACAAATTATCAGAAGAAAATGGACCAAAACTAACAAGAGCATCCGCATACAAAATTTGTAATACATTTAATTAATTAATTAATACTTGGTATGAAATAATGAAAGATGGATTGGGTGCCGGTAACGTGAAATTTAGAACAATACAACTCATTACCTGAAAGCTAGCTATTTGGACATTCTTTTGGCCATGGGAATTCCTGTATTATAAATCAATCCTTCAAAACACCACGGGGTGGTTTAGTGGGTGGAGCAAATTTCAGGCTCATATTTTACGTAGTATATTTTAGGTTCGATTTTGAACGTTGGTGAATGATGAATGACACGATGGTGACAAAGATGAGGCTGACATGCCTCCTGACCCCAAAAATAATAAATTATCGTAACAAACCCATCAACTAGTCCTTTAAAAACCAATGAAGTCACTTCAAATTAGTAGTTCGAATGCAATTAGAATAATTGCAAGAACACATCATACAAGTGCACGGATTGGGCGATGTTGTAACTTGAATGTTGAATTATCATTATCGTATTCTAACATGTATTTATTCTTTATGTTATTGTTATAAAATAATTGGGACATGACATCAATGGGAAAGAGGCCAGGGTGACATTTATATTTGAAATAGGTAGGTAGGTAAGCCATGGTGTTTTATTTTATGTGATTATTGTTTGAGTTGTTGGAAGAGTTTGAATGGTTTTGGAGACAACTAAAATTAATCATTCATAAATGAGTGAGTAAACAACCAATGCATGTACAAAAATGATGGGTGTATGAATATTTAAGATTAGAAAATAAATAGTGTTAGAGAGGAATAAATATAAGTTGAGGTTTGCAACATAAGATTTTTACTTGTATTTCATAGTTCAATTATTTAAATTTAATGTTAATAAAAGTTGAGATTGTACCACAAAATCACTATCGGGGATAGAAATAGAATATGAAACTGTAAATTCCCAAGCAATGGAGGAGCCCAGGGCTCTCACCACGTGCCTATTGAAGAATGAGCCAAATTGGCAATATAAGGAGTAACTCAACTTCTTATAAGCCTTCGCAATGTTTTTCCTTTCACTAATGTGGGACTCTTTTATCATCGTGTACTCACAACTAATTCATTCAAAGTGCTACATATGTATACATAGGCAGGGTGCAAAAGTTGTAGCTCAAGTGGTTCTAGGATTTGTTTGGGACTTCTTTCATTACGGCAAAATCACTTTTTGACAACCAAAAACACATCTCTAACTATACTTTTGAAGAAACTTATAAGTGATTTAGGGTGATAGAAACATTTTATCGAGAAAGTGCTTCATTGCCTTTTTAAGAAACACTTTGATTTTTAATAAAGGCTTCAGCATAATGTTAATAAAAACATTTTTAACAAAAACGTTTATGACCATACATTCTTTTCTTCAAAAGCAATCTTAGACAAGCTCTAAGACTATTTATTATTGCACTCAAAATCCTATCTTCACCTTCCCCTTCCCTAAGTATTTGCGTCAAGCTTGGTGTTCTTATTATTATTAATTTTTAATCTCATTTTTTCCCATTTTTCTTTATAACAGAAGATTTTTATTTTATTTATTTTGTCTAAATTATATCAAGTTCAAATTTGAAACACATTTTCATGTTGCCTCTAATAATACAAAAATATGATCTCATATATCATGTTGCTAATGACCCATTCAAACTGACATCATACTTCACCTACAAAATAATTAACACCCATATAAAAATAATAAATAATAAAAAAATAAAAAACCTTTGACATAAATTGTACACTCACCTATTAGGCATCTATTTTAGGTTGCAAACTTCCAATGGCAGTTTATTGGGTTCGTATTCAAAGCCCTGCAATGTTAACCACTCTTCAGATGATGCCTATTTTTACGCTTTCAGGTTGCATGTGGTTCAATATCCTAATAAATAATGTGTTGAATTTACGTTCATGTGTTCCAAGTTTGAAACTCCCTACTCTCTTAAATTAATGTAATTATTTTGAACTCTCCCCCTCTCTTAATAATATAAAAGTAAAAAAAAGCCCCTCAAGTTATGCAATACTATTGGATCCTTGTATTTTTGGTAATCGTTTTAAATTGAGATTAACAGAAAATCTGTTGAGCTGCAAACAATTAAGTATAAAAATCTGAGCAATCCTCCAAGCTTAGCATGTTGCCCGGTAGCCGTTTGGCACCTAAATTAATTCTATGCCTTTTTAAGCAAATGGGAGAAGGACTTGCATGACAATTACATAGTTTTCGTGATGTTACATGTTAAAGATACAATGTTATGTGTAGGTTTTATTTAATATGACGTCGTATCATTATTAAGAGTTGCTACAATAACAATAAATTTGAAACATGTATGCTGTTCTCGAAATGAAAAAGACCTTAATAAATATTTTCGTGGACATTTACCAACAACAAAAAATGTTTTGGTGGACGTTAAAGTGGGCTATAGGAGCCTATAAAATCATACAAAGCAATGGCTATTAGATTTTTGGAGTAATTTAAAGTGGATATTATTTGTAGTGCTTTGAGACATCTTTTTAGATTAAAGTCTAAATAATTAAGAAAGATAACCTAATGTCGTATTATGTATCATGATTAACATTCATGGGACTGCGGAACAATCTTTTTTCCAGCGTACCCCACCATGCACCTGCCCTCACATGCCACGCAAAAGTTGATCAACCTACTACAACTTTCTTAGAAAGACAGAACATTTTTATTATTAAAGTTAATCATCCATTTAAATTGGTTATTTGAAGGCTTAATTACCTTAATTAACCGGAGTAGAACACCATAATCCAAAAGTTATTCTCTATAAATATTCTCTGCAAACCAAATAAATTAAGCATCTCGTCTTAACACGTATAACTTGACATTCCAAAAGTGATTCTCACATATCAACATGAATATTATGTATTCAAACGTTCTAGAGTAACTAGAAAATGTCCTGGCGGGCGACTACATAGAGTGATACCAAGCTAAGTCAATAAGATTCTCCGCTTTGCAATGGTTGGGAAGGGAGGAGAAGACGTTTATCTTACGCAACCTACTTCCCCTTGCTTTGCAGAAAAGTCTTTTTCACGATTTGAACTCGTAATGTTTCGATCATAAATTAACAATATTTCTGTTGCACAAAAGCTCGCCCTCAACTGCAGCTTCTCATAATTTCTTGATTGGTTTCGTTTGTTTTGGTTACCATAAGCTTAAGTAGGAAAGATGCTTGGATAAGTGTCCTACCTTTGGTTACCACGGATAACTCGACATTCCAAAAGTGATTCTTACATATCAACATGAATATTATGTATTCAAATGTTCTAGAGTAACGAGACCATGAATATTATGTATTCAAATGTTCTAGAGTATCGAGAAAATGTCCCGGCGGGTGACTCTATAGGATGATCTCAAACTAATAAAGTTTTCAGTTTTGCTATGGTCGAAGGAAGGGAGGAGACGTCTATCATATACAACTTTATTCTTATTTTGTAGAAAAAAATATTTTCTCGACTCAAACTCGTGATCTCTCTATCACAAATTAACGACTTTTTCGTTGCATAAAGGTTCACCCTTGACTGCATGAGAGGAGCTTCTCATAATTTCTTGATTGTTTTCGTTTGTTTTGGTTACCATAAGTGTTCAAGTAGGAAAGATGCTTGGAAAAGTGTACTACCTTCTTGGATTGTTTTAAGGGTTTTGCTTTTGGGCAAAGGAACGCATGGGCATATGGCTTTTCCCCGAAGTGACATTGCCATCGCCATCAAGTTATCAAGTTGTCTATAGTGGGACATGGGATTAAAAAGTGAACATCTAATCATGTACATGCCATATACAAACATGTCCAATAATTTCAACCAAGTCTTCAACTACGTTACCACAACAATCCACCATGGGAGTCAAGAAACGCCTAGATATAGTGGTGCAAGTTGAATCTCGAATCTAAATTTGACCCAATTAAGTTCAAATAAACTCAATCTAAATTTCATAGTTTCGACTTGCTAGATATTTATGTTTGTTCACCAACTATTCTGTATGAAACTTAGATTGAGTTTATTTGAACTTAATTGGGTCAAATTTAAATTTGAGATTCAACTTGCACCACCATATATAGGACTCTCATGGTGGATTGTTGTAGCACTTAAGGAACATATAGATCATATCATTTATTTGTATCATAATCTGTAAGATGATAATATTGTGTTGCAGTGTTTATGTACACTAAATTTATCCTCACAGGGCTGCTCATACAAATAAAACATGGCAAATTTAATTATGAAAACAAGATAAAGCAACTGGCCGCATAATTTTTAGAGAAAACTCATATGAGAACTTCTCAGTGGGTCACTCATCCTGGGAATGCTCTAACTCGCTTAACTTAGGAGTTCCTAAGGAACACGAAGCCAGTGAGCTCCCAAAATGCCTCGTGCTAGATAGAGATGGGAATATACATATAAGGCTTACATGATCCATTCCCCTGAACGATGTGGGATGTTACAATCTCTTTAATAATAAAATTTACTATAGAAATTAAATCTCTTCCTAATTATCTCTTTAACTATTTTTTCTTATTTCATTTACTTTTTATTATTTATTCTTCTTCTTCTTCTTGCCGCTCTAGACCCACTCATAGATTTTATTTTTTATAAACAACCTATATGACAAAAAAAATTTCTTCTTATAATCAGCATTTTTAGAGATTTATGTGTCTTGCGTATATGTATATTTTGTACTTTTTAGTTAGGTACATATCTTGCTTAGAGATATATTACTCGTTCATGTATTTATTTCTTGAGTTAAGTCATATATTTTGTACATAAATTTATGTTAGTATATTAATATTTAGGTTATATGGCCAAAGTTCAATAAAATATTTACTAATTAATGATATATCATCTGTCAAAACAGGCTGCCGACTCCCACCTAGATTCCAATTAAAGGTCATAGTTGCCAAGAAAGTAGAGAGAAACTAAGCTCTTACCTCTGAGAAAGATACCACCGAGAGAGCAAAGAGGGACTTCCATGAAGTGAGGGAGCTCAAGCAGGCCTTTCCTGGAAAGGAAGTAGACGACAAGAACCTAGTGATGGAAAAAAATAATCAGGAAATAAACATTGCAACGCAGTGTATGAATCAAAATGAAAAAAAAAAAAAATGAACTAGAAAATGGACACGACATTGCAGTGTCTGAATCCAAATGTAAAGTAATGTAAAATACAGAAACAAGAAACGAACAATGTATTGCAGTTTTCTAAATTCAAATGTAAGAGTCATGAGTTGAGCGATGTGTGAAGCGCATGAGGTAATGGAAAAAACAGAATCAGAAAACAGACACTGCAATGCAACATCTGAATCTAAATTTAAAAAACAGAACCACGAAACAAACATTGTAATGCAGTGTCTGATTCATATCGATCTATTTCAAAAAATAAAAAATATATGAGAAACAAGGTGATTTTAAGTAGGTGCTAGCTGTGGTGGCAGATTTTGTAATTTTTGTATATTTTGAATGCATTTAAGTATTATAATACATAATTGATCTATTTATAATTAACATAAATATTATAACTTTTTATTAATTTTATACAAAATCACCCTTAAATTTTTGCTCAACGATATTAGGTAGACTAAAAATAAATCAAGTTTCAAATATTTAAAATTCAAAAATACAAACAAACAGATGAACGAAATTAGAAGATTTTAATTTAGTATAAATAAAATAGTAGGGAAAAAGTAAAACTGTACTTAACTTAATAGTTATGTTGATTTTTTTATCCAAATCTAAATGCCCCTAATTTTTAAATAGACAAGAAAAAAGCTTCATAAACTAAAGTCAACATCACCTTCTGTTCGTATTTGTTTCTAGCGCAACAGACATATGCGTTTGGCCACTCAACCTGAAACTACAATGTTACCCTCGTACTTAAACTAAAATAGCAAAGTTGTGGCCCAAGAAAAGTAGACTAGAGAGGCCTTTTGGTAATTTCGTCAGGAAAAAAAACAAAAACCTTCTGTAGATACATACGGTTTTAAGCTATGACCGAACAGAAACGTGGCGGGACCCGTTTACGACGCTGATGACGTGTCGCCTTTAGATTCTTCCCGGGTTTTTCCTCGGGGGAGTTTGATAGGGTGCGAGCAAAAGTCGGAAAAGATGGAAATGTTACTTGTCAGAAGCAGCTGTCGTGGCCCCCACTTCTTCTCGTCGCGACCCTCGACGATCTGAGCTCAAAATCGGAGCCGAGGATTTGGAGTTTGGAGCCTAGTCCGCCGCTAAAGCCATGTGCGGTTGAGTAACCTATTTTTCGTTCAGAGCTGATTAGTTGGGAATTTGATGCTCTGTGGTGAAGGGTTTAGTTGCTAAAGCAGTTGCAAAATAAAATAACCACCTAGAATTTGTTTATTTATTTATTTTATTTTATATTTTTGTAGTGAACTATGTAGAAGTCGATAACCAAAAATAGAGATGACTAGAAGGGTAATAGTCAGTATGAATTATCTTTGTTTATGACTATATTCGAAATTACTCTAATTTATAAATAGATATAAAATATAGTTGTAATGTGACGAACATTATGTTTTAATTAACTAGTCTAATTCACGTCTGCATTATTATTCATATTTTTTAGCATCAACTTTGTATAAATATATATATAGAGTTGGCTTGGTTTTCGGTTTTTGTTTAAGATGCAAAATAAGTTTAGAAGTCCACGTAACAATGAGAGAAATGTTATGCTAGCTCTTCCGCCCTCATCCTCCTCTCCGCCGCCTCCGGCTACATCTTCTATCTTGTGGTCCACCCCAAGTCCTCAACTACTCAATCCATAACATTGCATTCAGAGGATTCAACTTGACGGCGTTGTCTCCTTCCTCCGCCATCTCACCAGAGATCCAGGTCACCATTCAAGCCCAAAACACCAACAAGAAGATCATAATCTACTACGGGAAAAAAGGCTCCGTCGAACTCTTCAACTTAACTTTTTTAGTTTTTGATTAGTTTAGAAAAGTTACATATCAAACCAGGTTTTAAATTTAAAATTTTTAAATCAAAACATGTGTTTTTAGGAAAAAAAATCAAAATTTTGAATTTCATTATCAAGTTAGATACCGAACAAACTCTTACAATCTAAGACAAAATATGCAAATTGTATAATAATATCTTTTGCTAATGCTTTGTGCAGTGTATGGTGCATAACAAACAGTTGTCATATGATTAAAAAGAGTCCAACATCTCTCATATTACCTAGGAATAAAAAAGGTTAGAAATCAATAGTTAAAATCATTAACAAGAGTGCCCATCAAAGTAAATCTTCATTGGGAGAAGAATAATACATTACACACACATACACATAGACTCATAGACTCATAGACTCGGTGGTGGGTCCAAGTCATGAAGTAATAATTGAGCCTTTAAAATGTGTTGCCCATATACTATGAGGATGCATTTCCAACAGTGAAGCACTTGATGCCATTATGGCAAAGTGGCTTCAAGCATCTCCCTTCTTCTTCCCTTTTTAATTATATTTTAATCCTTACTACAAGGGTGTTTGAACTTAAATCGACCTTTACCCTAGCTCCACTGATGCTCTTATGTGCATCAATTCTTAGCCGCTCACTCGTGAAAATAATATGAATAAAAAAAAATTTAGCCGCTTACTCATGAAAAATAATGTGGAAAAGAGGATTTTAAGTCACCATTTCGTGCTATTTAAGAAAAGTATTTTGCTAATTGTTAGATTGAATATTATAGAGTGTAATGATGATCACATAATTTTTTCTTCTCTTCGGCTCCTACGTATTTTTCTTTTTTTTAACCGTTAGATTAGATAAGTCAAACGAAAATAACGAATATGATTAAATATGATATGTAGAGAAAAACAAAATAAGTATAGTTATTATTCCTCAATCACAAAAAAACATGAAATAAAGAGAAGCATGAGCCGACTTTTGATACATGTAAATTACGCATAAAATATGTCTAAAGTTGTTAATATTCGACAAACAAGCACAATTTTTGTTGATACAATTGCTATTAAAGGAGGGAGCAATTGAAACATGACCGTACACATGTCGGTAGATGTTTTTAATCACTTGAATTATTGACATAGATTTTAAAAACAAACAAAGCCAAAGAAGAAAAATACAAACTAAGGTGAAAAGAAGGTAAAAATAAAATGGACAAGGTCAATGCCTCAAGAATATCATATGTTGTCCACTTCCGAAGATAAGACCTATGATATCTGCTTGTTTACTCAAAATAGATACTAGTAAGGCCAAAAAAGTAGGGGAAAGAGTTGTACAATATGGAAGAGTTTGATGACTCTTTTTGGTAGGGTAGCGTTTTTGGCACATTACTTTTTACTTTTTACACATTACTGTTAATTTTTATCTATTGATATTTTTCAATTAATTCAATCAGAAGGTTGGAAATTGAGAGAAATATGTGAGAGATAAAAATAGGTGTGTGGATAGCACCATTCTTTTGGTATAGACCCTTTTTTTGAGTAATGCTATAAACATATCTATTTTTACTTCTTACACACTCTTCTCTTCTAGACCGTTGGATTGAAGAAGATCAATGATAAAAAAATTGATAAAGATGTGAGAGAAAAAAAATAAGTGTGAATAACACTATACTTTTTTTTTAGGTCAATAGACCGTATTAATACTTAAAGAAAAGTAAAATAGCTTCTAATGATGGTCAAACTAATCATGTTTTTAATTTTTTTTATTACACTAAAACAGTGGTTTTTGTTTTAATCAAATTATTCCATTATATTGCATTGGTCGGGTAGGGTATGCCGGCAAACATTTTCATGTAGATGCCCACATCATTAAAATACACCCTTAATTTAATTAAGAATCTTTACACAAATGGTGTACCCATTAACTCTTTCGCCCATTTACTTGCCCCTTTTATTCTAAAATACTAGACTTGCACAAATTTTTTTAATTTTTATATTTCATATTTTCTATCACCAAATAACGTGAACGGTAAAATAAAACAATACTAGAACTTAAATTTCAAAATTTGTTTTGTTGTTGTCATATTATTCCGAAGAAACAAAAGAAGAACACCACTTGACTGCTGAAAGTTCAGCAACAACTCTTGTTGTACTCAATTATATTTGGACACGTGTCCAATCTGTGTCTACAATTTTAATTATTTGAATACGTGTACTTTCAGCAACCAAGTAGTGTCCACAAAAGAAAGAGGAAAAAATGGAAAAAGAAACTAGGAAGTTTGAGTGGAAGCTTGTCCTCTCTCTCACAAAATATATATAGAGATTGGTGCTGTCCGCACACACCTCTCAATATTTAGCCGTCGGATTGGACGAATTAACAATGATCAAATAACAAAAATTAATGTGAAGAAAGGAAAAAAAGATGCGTAAATAGCAATACGTGTGTATATATATACATAAATATATTATATATTGTAAGTCCGTAGATCTGCATCGCAGCGGTGAGCAGACACACATCTTTAAACACTGAAGGGTGCAGTCAACTCTTACAAAAAGTAAGAGAGTTCCCTGAAAAGAAAAAGAAGGGGAAATTAATAAATTAAATAACTTTAAATAATGTTATTTAGTATTACGATTTAATAATATTTTTTTTGATTTGTAAGTGCGGTAATGTTTTATGTTTAAATCTCGTCAAAAGTAGATTTAAACTACATTATTATTAGTTCATTGTAAGATTAAACTCGTTGTTAAAAAAAAAAATAGTGAATATTGGAAAACCTGTGTTTATTATTATGGTATTTTTGGTAATGTTGGGTTTTTCTAAAGCTTCCCCCACTAGATGATGAGATAATGATGTCCCCAAACCTCAAATCAAAATGCTTGACGCCAACCTGAATAGTGAGAATAAGGAAGTGATTGTGGGTCCCTACTTGTCCGATTTTCGAGTCGTGTAATATGTCAAATTCGAAAATTGGCCACATATTGTGGATATTTTAACGAGTTTTGAGTCATATAACATGTTTGAAATCGCCAAACACTGCAAGTTTTGAGTCATTTAATTCATTATTTAGTTAAGTTAAAATTCTATAAATATTTATGCTTGTTTTGAGTTATATACTATGTTGTGTCTAAAACCGCCACCCGATCTGTGGGGTTTAGAAAAGAGGAAAGAAGCCATATTTTCTCACTCTGATAATTGGTTCCAGTTGGAATTCTAGAGAAACCAACACCGGTCCAATCAAATTTTCCTTTATTTTGGGTGCAGGGTTTTTTTAGTCTGTGAGAAAAATTGCCAATAGCACTCACGGTGCTTTCTCAAATGAAAAACACTCACATTCTGAATGCTTATTTTAGCATGTGGTGTTACGAATTTGATCTTCTAGAGAGACATCTAAGTCAATTTAATGACGTTATAACGACACTGCAACAGCAACAATCTGATATCATAACGACAATAATTTAACGCTATAATGACACGGTAATAATATCAACAAAATCGAGTAACATGCAACTCAGGGCGGTCTCTATGGACTGTTAGAGTGTCGTTATAGTGTCGTTGTGGCCTAAAATATAATTGTTGAATGATCGTTACGACGTCATTAAATTAAAAAGAAAAACTAATGAAAAAGGGTTTGAAAACTTTAAGTTTTAACGATAAGGGCAAAATAAAGGGTCAAGTGAATTGTACCAGGATTGACTTTTTAATGTAAAAATTTGATTTTTCGTTAAAGTAAACAGTATCAAAAGTTTTTCATTAAAGTTCCTTAAATTAAATCGGATGTCTCTGGACTTGATATTCAAAGGGTAATATAGTAAAATTAAAAAAAATTGTATGTTTGATTGAATTTAAAAAAGTGAGTGCTTTTACCAATTTTTGCAAATAGAAAATGCATCACTGTTGATGCTCCTTTTTGGGTTCACAGAATTGTGGGTGGTAGAAACTAGAAAGAGCCCTTATACACAGAAAGGCTATTTGTTTCCTCTTATCTCCTTAATGATATCTTCACAGGTTGCCCAAATAATAACAGTGCTTTGGCTCATCAACTTGTTGGTTTGCATGATTGGTAGCCCCCCTTTTAGAGAAAAAAAGTAGTAAATTTGATGGGTTTTTCATGCTTCCCAGATGTAAAGATTTGAACTTGAAAGTGAAAAAGTAGTGGAATTTGGAGCTGGGTTCCTGAAGGTTGAAGTGGGTTCGATGAAATTTCACATCTTTTTTCAGATTTTTCAGTAAAGCATTGTTCTTGATGTGTTTCCCGAACTGGGTTTGCTGAAAGTTTGCTGGGTTTGCTGAAGATTTTGCTGGGTTTTCAGCATTTGGTGGTCAGATTTTGATGACTAGTTGTGCTGAAGCTTTCAGAAATCTCCGTGGAGTTACATTAGCATGTATCTGAATTGTAGGGTATCCTCTGGTTTTAATGGCAGATTGCCCTTCAATCTTGACTTGAACAAGGCAATGGAGACTTTGCATGGGACTAGCTGTACCAGAAGATGGAGAGGAAAGGTCCTATTTCTGGGGCTTCTGGGTTTTGTTACAATCATTTGGGGTTTCTTGAGTTTCAATGATGGAAGTTTGGGGATGAGACAGAAAGCTCCAGATATGGGTGGAGAGAAAGCTTGCATCCTGCAGCAGCATTTCAATGTCAGCAAGTCCCAACTTCTCGCTTTCGCTTCGTTGTTCTCTGAATCAGATCAGGTGATGTGCTCATGACTCTTCTTAAACTTGCATCTATAAGCACTTGCTTTTGCTTCTGAATTCAAGAAATTGTCTTCTCTTCTGGTTTTTGGATATCCAGAAGTTGGATTAAAATCAATTTTGTTATCTTTTGTGTATTTGTTCTAGCTTAATCGATTAATCCCTTTAATAAAAGTAGTTTCGAGCCGTATCCATATACTTAGTATTCTTCCTGTTCCGAATTCAGATTTACGATGGATTACTGGTTTTTCGATAACTGTCAGCTGACATAATTTGATGAATCTATTGTAGTTCAATACTCCACATATGTAGGATATATAGTCCGCCCAAAAAGATTGTGTATCAACTATCCGTTATAGCGTTATTTTATGATGCTTTAGCTTTACTTTTCCAGTAAACCATGGTAATTGAATAGTGAACTTTTGATCGATTGATTTCACCACTTATTTTTCCGGTCAGATGATAAGTTATCATATGCAAGGTGCTTGAGACCGTCTCTGTGTATTAAGAGGGGAAACCTGCATAGTTACGAGAAAAAGCTTTTATGTGCCCCCATTTTTCTACTTCTTCTCACTAGTCTCCATGTGTTACAGATAGCATCCCTTGAATGTACCAAAGAACCAGGACCGGGTATGATGTTTGGTAATGTCATTTCCTGTTATCTGAAGGTGCTATGTTCAGATGAGGAGTTTCAGAAGCGACATAAATGGGCAGCAGAAAATGAAGAAGCCAAGGACCAATGCCTGGTTCAAGATGAAAACATCCGCAGGAAGTGTGATGTATCATTGCTGGAGGACACATCCCCAACATGCACTGTGCAATCTACAGTTTCAGCTAATAGGATTTGTGAAAAGGTATAACTTTGATGCTTAGACTGAACTATGGATGTGTCAAATTGTCAATGTTACAATTTAGGTTCCATTATTAGCATAGATGTTATAGCTACTGAGTACTTTACGTGAGTCACGTCAAACCCTTTCCGTACACATTAAAGGGGGAAACAGAAAATGTTAGCAAGGTTCAACTCTGGAAAAGCTCAAAAACTGAATATGTATGAAGAGTCGAATGATCAAATGAAGAAATATTCTTTGACAGATTTCCTGTAGGATTCACAATTGGTTTTTTCTTTTCTTATTTGAGTTGGTGCTGTGATACCATGCCAGGACCATATGTCTGATATGCACACTATAATCCTAATTTGTGTGTTTTGGTGTGTGAAGATGTAATTGGGATGGCTTTTCTGTGCAAAAACTCTACTATTTAATTTAAATAGTTTGTATCCATGTTATTAGTCTGGAAAAAACAAATGCAAACCAAAACTCATCAGAGATGGTTCAAATAACTAAGTGTTTTGTTTGTGTTTTTTTCTCTGATTATAACAATTTGGATTCGGTGGCGCAGGAGGAGTTTGCAAAAGAGAACTCTCAGATGCTTTGTACTCTGGTAATACGATGTTGGTGGGCGTTTGTTGGAATGATCATGTGTTACAAACTGTCTGGTTTTTCTATGAAATTGTGGAGGAATAAAAAACAGAAGTTGGTTCAAAAGGTTAAAGAGCAGCCATTGCCTCGGAGGAAGCAGCCAGAGAAACAGCAACAGCAAGACCCAAAGCCTCCTAAGGTTGCTGGCACTTGGAGGAAGAATCTACTTTTAGTATTTATCATGTTTGGTTTCATTACATCATTGTGGTTATGGTGGCACTTGTGTGCAAGAGATCATTTGTGGAGGGAAGAAACACTTGCCAACATGTGCGATGAACGAGCCCGGATGTTGCAGGATCAGTTTAATGTGAGCCTGAATCATGTTCATGCTTTAGCTATTCTGGTCTCCACCTTTCACCATGGGAAACAACCTACGGCAATTGATCAGGTAATTTTCATATCTACCTTTAGGTAAGTCATTTGTCCCCCTAGATAAGCCAACTTAATAGGCGCTTGGAGCATGCAATTCAAGGATTTTATAATTTATATTATACTGAAAAGTAAGGAAAGGAAAAACTAATCAGTAACTTTACCCTTGTGCAACTCTATTGGGTTATGAAATGGTTTAACCTTGTACATTTCTTTCTTTCCACAGAAAACATTTGGTGAATATACAGAGCGAACAGCTTTTGAGAGACCCCTTACGAGTGGTGTTGCTTATGCTTTGAAAGTTACTCATGCCGAGAGGGAACAATTTGAGAAGGAACATGGATGGATAATAAAAAAAATGGAAACTGAGGACCAGAATCTAGTCCAAGATTTTATTACAGAAAGCTTGGCCCCTGCGCCTGTTCAAGATGAATATGCACCCGTGATATTTTCTCAAGAAACTGTCTCCCACATTGTCTCTATTGACATGATGTCCGGAAAGGTTCGTCCTTATTTTAGCTTTGGCTTAGAGATACGCTCTCCCTCTCTCCCTTCTCTTCTTGCTGCTTTTGTTAATTTTTTGTTTATGAGCCACTTTATCTGTGCCAATGCCTCAGACTAAACCATTACTACCTTCACCTCCCTTCTTGTTTTCGTGTCAAATTAAACCTGTACAACAACGGAGAGATAGTACATTGATAATTTGAATGTCACTGGACCACACTTCTCCCCACACAATTCAAAACTTTATCAACCGCTTAAAAAGTTTACTTCTACAAGTCATACTTGCAAAGGCATATTCGATATCCAGTAACCATTCTCATAATGCTAATGTGAAATACTGCTAATTATATAGGATGACCGTGAGAACATCTTGCGAGCAAGGGCAACTGGAAAGGGAGTATTGACCTCCCCGTTTAAGCTATTGAAATCCAATCACCTGGGAGTTGTACTCACATTCGCCGTCTATAATGCTGATTTGCCTCCAGATTCCACACCAGAGCAACGAATTCAAGCTACTGTGGGGTAAATTTTGTAACCATGGAATTTTCTGGATTTCTAGTACATGGCCGTGACTTGTGCTTTCTGAATTATTTTGCATTTAATATCTACAGGCTGAAATTCTTGTACTGATGCTTTCATAAATAGGTATCTAGGTGCATCATACGATGTACCGTCACTGGTGGAGAAGCTCTTGCACCAACTTGCCAGCAAGCAAACAATTGTTGTGAATGTTTATGATACAACTAATTCATCTGCTCCAATCAACATGTATGGTACTGATGTTATTGATACTGGCCTGTTGCACATTAGCAATCTGGATTTTGGGGATCCACAACGCAAACATGAAATGCACTGCAGGTTAGATTTCATACAACGTTAATTATATATATATATCAGCCCAAATATGTGGAATTACTCTTCTTTTTCTTTTCCTCCAATCCAATACAGTACTCTTTCGGTTGCAGGTTTAAGCACAAACCTCCGTTTCCTTTGACAGCAGCAAGCGCATCAATAGGAGTCCTAGTCATTACCTTCCTAGTTAGTCATATTTTTCATGCGGCCATAAGCCGAATAGCTAAAGTGGAGGCAGACTATCGTGAGATGATGGAACTCAAAGTTCGTGCAGAAGCTGCAGATGTGGCCAAATCTCAGGTATATTTTGTTCATTAGCTATAAGAGTTTCCTATGACTGGAAGGTTCTCTCATGAAATTTAGTCTCGGACCCGTCTGAAATGAAAAAATAAACCTAATAGTTTACTTATTTGTCTATTAATGTATTACATGATGTTTCTTGATCAACCCGTGGCTGAACATCTCTCTTTTGCAGTTCCTTGCAACTGTTTCCCATGAGATCAGGACACCAATGAATGGTGTTTTAGGTAACTTAGATGTTCTTTAGTGCATCAGTCGGTTTTGCACAGAACTTTCAAGGTTACGTAATCTGATGATATTTCAATCAAAATCCAGGCATGCTGCAAATGCTGATGGACACCGATCTAGGTCCAAACCAACAGGACTACGCGGAGACTGCTCATGCTAGCGGGAGAGAACTGATATCGCTGATAAATGAGGTTCTTGATCAGGCCAAAATCGAATCAGGCAGGCTGGAACTTGAAACTGTTCCTTTTGATCTGCGGTCAGTGTTTGATAATGTTCTATCACTTAACTCAGGAAAATCCAATGAGAAAGGGATCGAGGTAAAAACAAAATTTAACCATCGTATTTGATGTATTTTTCTGTAGTTGTTACTTATATCAGTTCTTGTGGTTTGGGTTTTGTTTTGCGCGATAAAAGTTGGCTGCTTATGTCTCCAATATGGTACCTGAAGTTGTCATCGGTGATCCTGGACGCTTTCGGCAGATAATCACAAATCTTGTTGGGAATTCAATTAAGGTTAGATACGTTTCTTAATACTGGTTTGGTGATAAAAGCTTCCCTATTTTCTGTCCCTATATTGAAATGAAAGGCTACCAGGTGCTAACAGAAATAAACTATATAGTTGGGACTTGTACACGGTTAGATGATTATGCTTAGAACTATCTGTAATTTATAGTACTTGTTTCACTTTTAGAAACTGTTTACAGGTTTTATTACGTACTCGTTTTGCTAATTGTCTGTTAACTTGTTTAAACTGTAGTTCACCCATGACAAAGGACACATATTTGTCTCGGTGCATCTGGTGGATGAAGTGAGGGCCCCACCTGATCTTATGGATGAAGTTCTAAGACAAGGCTTGAACTTAGTTGGAGATGTCTCAAACAAAACTTACAATACATTGAGTGGCTTCCCTGTTGTCAATAGATGGAAAAGCTGGGAAGGTTTTGAATCAATACGCAGCACAACACTGGAGAAATCTGATATGATCAAATTACTTGTAACAGTTGAGGATACAGGTGTAGGAATTCCTCTAGATGCACAAAATCGCATCTTCACACCTTTTATGCAGGCTGATAGCTCCACTTCTAGAACTTATGGTGGTACTGGAATAGGATTGAGCATTAGCAAACGTCTGGTAGATCTCATGAGTGGGGAGATAGGGTTTGTAAGTGAACCTGGCACTGGAAGTACCTTTTCATTTGTTGGAACTTTTGGGAAGGGAGAATTAAGTTCCCTGGAGACAAAGCGGCACCAGTATGAACCAGCTGTCTCAGAGTATCAAGGACTGAGAGCATTGGTAATAGATAATAAAACCATCCGAACTGAGGTCACGAAATACCATATGCGGAGATTGGGAATATCTGTGGATACAGCGTCCTGTCTGGAATCAGCGTGCTCTTATTTATCTAGTGCTGGCAACACCAGGTGAATTTTATCTTTTCAAGTATAGTGTATGTTTGTAGTCGGTTTTATGTCCTGAAATAAATCATTGAAGACTCGAGGTCTTAATCTACTTCTGTAGCATTTAATTGCCGTGAACATGATAAAAGGATTCTTCTCGTATGATAAGAATTCATGGAATCAACCACTTCACAGCTTTACAATTTTTTTTTTTTTTTCACTTTCCATAACTTCTCTAAGAAAGTGATTTGGTACGTGTACACCACCTTAAACAACTTTTCCTAAAAAGTGATTTGAGACAAGAAGAAACTAGATACTTATTCTTCGTACAACTCTACGACTTTATTTAAATTATACAAGGAAAAGGTAATTGATACTAATAAGAGAATGTTTTGATTAATAACAGTAGAATTTGGTTGATGTTTCTAATGCATTGTTAACTGTTTTTCGTGCAGTCTTTCCACACCGTTGGCCATGGTTCTTATTGACAAAGATGTTTGGGATAAAGAAACTGGTATTATATTGCATCAGTCACTTAAAGAGCACAGAAAAAACAACAACGTGGAATCGCTTATAAACCTTCCGAAGATACTTCTCGTGGCTACTTCCATCACTCCTGTTGAACGCAATGTAGTAACATCTTTAGGTCTTGTAGATAAAGTATTGACGAAGCCACTTCGGTTAAGTGTCTTAATTGCTTGCTTTCAAGAAGCCCTTGGAAGCCGTAAGAAGAGGCTTCTAAATGCAAACAAGCCAACTCTTGGAAAGTTACTAAGAGAGAAGAGAATTTTGGTGGTGGATGACAATGGAGTGAACAGAAGAGTGGCAGAAGGTGCTTTAAAGAAGTATGGAGCAATTGTCACCTGTGTGGAGAGTGGAAAGGCTGCTTTGTTGAAGCTTAAGCCACCCCACAACTTTGATGCTTGCTTTATGGATCTCCAGATGCCAGAAATGGATGGGTAATGAATCTGCCGACTCCTCATTCTCTAATCAAAGGAATCTTTAGTTTTTAACTGTCTATAATCATGCAGGTTTGAAGCAACTCGGATCATCCGTGGTATTGAAAGTGAGGTAAATGAGAAAATTGCAGCTGGGGAAGCATCAGTTGAAATGTTTGGCAATGTCGTAAATTGGCACACGCCAATATTGGCTATGACGGCTGATGTGATTCAGGCTTCAAATGAAGAGTGCATAAAATGTGGGATGGATGGTTATGTGTCAAAGCCATTTGAAGAAGACCAGCTGTATTCAGCAGTGGCACGTTTCTTTGAGTCTGGTTAATCGAGAGGGATTCCTATTGATGTGGTTTTTTGTGGATTGATGTCCATAGTGTCATGGGCTCTCCAATTAACACTGAGCTGCCCGGGCCCTGCCTTGACCTGGTTGAGAGACTAGTTCTATCCATATTTTCCCAACTTCAAACCATGGTAAGTTTATAGCATTTCTCTTCTGCACATGTCAAAATATGTCATAACGTCTGCACCACGCTGTTTTCAGCTGTTTCAGAAATGGTTTAACACAACCCATTTTGCTATTCTTTCAGGAATACTGCGCATTGGGCCACAGAGAACGTATTCATGTGTGTGTGTATACTGGGAGACTGGCTGCCATCACTTGTCGGATCAAATACTTTACGATCATCTGCCAAGCAAAATAAGAGAAATGATGGCCTTCGGTACATACCATCTGCTTTTGTTTGTAGATAGTGTCTGCCTCCCGCTTCCACCTCAAAATTTTTTCCTCCATTGTTTGTAGTATGTAGGTCGGGATTAAGAACCATGTAGTGCCAAAATCATCCATTTTTTGAACTCTGCTGAGATGAATGAATCTTTCATCTCCTCGGTGTTGGTACAAGATTGCAAGCTAATAAACCCGATTCCTTGAAGGATGAAAGATTATTTGTTCATTTTATCAGAGTTGATGGCTGCTTTGACATTCTACGCACAGAGGGAGATCGAAGAAAATAGGAAAGACTCTTGATAATCGGAGATAGAGAGCGTGTGCACTTACCAGTTAGTCTGAGAATGTCTTGAAATTTTTTGTAGAGGTGTATATAACTCTGTATAAATGTTATGTAATGAAGATCATGCTGTAGGTGTATCTTCAGAGTACCACTGAGTGTAAATTATATGCGTTTCCTATAAGCATAATTGGTTTCTCCATTGATGTTGCCAAAAACTGAGAGTACGGTTGGTTCGTTTGATAACCATATTTGTTTTTAGTTTTCACTTGTTTTGCTTGAGATACGGAGAAAGTATATAAAAGAAACGAGGGAATAAGACAGGTGGTGAGAGGGGAGGGAAAAAGAATAAAGAATGCATGAATGAAAACAAAATCTCGAAAGAGAAATTTGGAATAGTTTTCGTTTTCGTTTTGTGTACCCTTTGCTGTACATTTTTTTTTCTCGTCTCTTCTAACGTCCTTCCTCCAATCCTTGTCATTAAATCGATAACAAGCAATATTCTAAACTTGTATAATTTAGAATTTTCGAATAGGAAGACTTGAACTCGAGAGAAGGGGATTTGAACTTAGATACAAGCGGTGAACACCATTGTCTTGACCAATTGATTGCCTCATAACTAGCAAGAACTTATTTAACAATTTGAATAAGCTAAATTAAAGTGGACAAAAACCGCACAAACAACTAAATTTCCACACAAGGACAATCAACCACAATATGTATCCGAGCCCAGTATTTGGGGACTACTTTAACATAATACAACGTAAAACTGAATTCAAAAGAAAGAAAGAACTAAAAAAGAGTTAAATCTCTCGGAGCGTTCGCCGTCGCCATTGCAGTCACTTCTTTATTTTCTCATCACATTTACAGGCCTTACATGGACACCTGCGTCTCAGCATTTTCTTAAAACAACCATAACATTGACACTTGATCTCTCGGGAATCCATTCGTAGTGCGCGAGAGAGATGGAGAGCGAATGCGGTTGCTTGAGCTCAAGCACACACTGAGCTAAACCGTTTATATCCTAGTAAGCATAGATATTCTAATTGAAATAGGAACCCTAATTGCAAAAGGAAATATAACACAATAAAAAGAAACCATAATCTACTAGGAAAGCTTAAACACGTAGTAGGATATATGTTGAATTCTCTACCCACGTAGGTGTGACTTTCCTTTTGCAAATGTGGGTAAGTCTCGTTGGTTTGGGTAGGGTGCCCCGTTGACAATATGAATCTCACATCTAAGAAAAAAGTCTAGCATAGTAGTTTAGATAACCCTTGGCTTCTCTCTCCTTTTGTCAATTAATTTGGGTTGGTTGCTCACATTCTAATAACCCTGCCCAATTGCACTTCAATTCAGATCACCCTCCTCGTCAATTAGTTTTAAGTTAGATGCTTGCATTCTAATAATCACTCTTTGTAAACTAGAGTAGTTTATAATATTTGCCTTGTTTAAAAAGAAATTGTGACTTTGTTTTTTATGTAGAACGATAGAGCGGTAGAGGAGAAATTTTCAAACACAAGGCTTGACATAGTAACATTAAATTCTAGCTCACATAATCTGTCTGCAACATCTCAACCCTGTTCATGATAGTATAAACACCTTCATGAATGCTAATACAACTTCCTAAGCCACCAAAGCATATTTAGTAACAATTACCAAATCCCCACCCGCCCCTAAAACATAGCCTAAGATACATGAGCCTCCAATTAATTACTGATGGAATGGCCAAAAAACCAAAATACCAAAAATCTTGTCGAATAAACCCCATTACACTGCATTAGTTCTTATATTGCACCTGAAATCAAATTTCTTTCTCCATAACACGGTAATGTGCCCATCTCTTGCATCTGCTTAAATTATTAAAAGAGATCCTTAAAACAATAATTTACAAAGTTTTACACTAATACATAATATATACATACATATATATATATATATATATATATATATATATATATATATATATGGAGGTGGCTCTTGGCCACTGAGACTTTCATTCGGATAGGTCATCCCTAGTAAAAACAAACCTCTCTCTCTCTCTTTCTCTCTGTGTGAAATGTCGAATTTTCTGATAAAGGTTTTAATTTTTCTGCTCGTTCTCTCAGCTGCTCCTCTCAAATCAGGTAACCTAATCACACAGCTTTTTGAGTTTCGCGTCCATGCATGATGCATATAAGTTCAGTCTCCATGTATCGAACCCTAAAAACAAACTTTTGTGTGATTTATTTTCTACTAGCATTGTCACTTAAAGCGTGTGTGCGCGCACACTACATTTTTCAGTTGCGGAGTTTGAGCAATGGTGCATCGCCGACGAGCAGACGCCGGACAGCGAGTTGCAGGCAGCAATGGATTGGGCTTGTGGGGGAGGAGGAGGTGCAGATTGTAGCAAGATTCAGGTGAACCAAGCTTGCTATTTCCCAAACACTGTGAAAGACCATGCTTCCTATGCATTCAACAGCTACTTTCAAAGATTCAAACACAAAGGTGGATCTTGCTACTTCAAGGGTGCTGCTTTAATTACAGAACTTGATCCAAGTAAGTCCTTCATTATCTTTTTTCTTTCTGTTTTTAGCATAAAACCAAAAAGAGTGAAGAAAGGAGCATGTGACATGTCCATACAAATGTTGGTGGGTTAGCCATGTGATGTGAGATTTGGATAACGTGGTTAGTTGTTTCTTAAGAGAAAAACTTGGTAGGGTACCTCATTGGGTCATTCGTAAGGCTTTCTTTAGAAAAATATAAGATTATGTATTTTGGTCTCATTTGGTGTGAGAGTCTACAAGATGTCTTTGTCATGTAGCATTACCGAATATCTTATCGTTTTTTATAATTTTAGACACAATGATGGAAATTTTGAAGGAAGTTATTATGTGAAATAACTGAATGTAGTAACCCTCGTTCCGCTGAGGTTCTAAAAAAAACTTAAATGTAGTAAATTTAAAATGATTATATATGTTCATAATGATTTCAATATACTAATTCCTCTTCGTTTTCTTGCTGTCAAAATATTGGCATTAAATAGTCTAAATAAATAATTACCTAGATTTTGAATCACCAAATAAGTTCTTAAAAATATAAAAAATAACTTTTAACATGTGATTTTATCATAAGAATTCAACGTGAAAACAAAAATATCGATTGTGAACTATTTAACGCCATCCCCCTCCCCCTTCCCCTCTGTCCGTAACTTCCAAAAAAGGACCATAACTCACATGGGATCTACTGTCACTTGTTTGCTTATGATGTCAATTATTTTTGCCACAATAAAATAATATTTATTTTTTAATGTTTTCCTGCAGGCCATGCCTCTTGCCACTATGAGTTTATTCCTTGATTGAAGGGAAAATGCAAGATTCCAAATGCCCATGATTACTTTTAAATTGAAGATTGCTGCTATGGAAGCATATGTCCTGCAGAAAATTTACTCAGAAAACATTCCAAACTGAGGTTATATTCAGCTTTCAATCATATTAAATGTTTTTTTTGTTCTTTCAACAAGTCACAAAAGGGTAACGGTACAATTATTAGTAAACCCATTCATTACGTACTGTATTTTATTTTGTTTGGTTTCCGACGTCGGATTCTTTTATTTTTCAACAGAAACTTCAAAGAATATTTCATATTCTGTAATTTCTCAAATTGAGTAGTCCGCTTGCTTTGAATATATAGGAACCATAGCCATAGGATTTGAGAGAGATCCAGCTAATGTCACCTGACATGGCATTTCCATGATTAAATAATATTTTTCATTCTGATTGTTACCACCTAGTCTCTTGCTCCTATTAAGGGTTGGTTTGGTATTGCTGTGTTTTGAAAAAAAACTGCTTCTGTTGTGCTATGAGAATAAGCTCATTTTTGCTGCTTTACGTTTTTAACCTTTTTCACCAAAAACTATGAAAATAAGTTGTCTTTAAGTGTTTACCAAAAACTTTTTTGAGCTCAGCTTACCCACTTTTTATAAAGCATCTTAGTACCAAACCAGTAATAAGCTTAGCCTAAGTTTTTAAGAGGGCCGGCTTATGGAACATGTGTCTTTCTGACCTGATAACTAGTATCATGTCCCCGCCCAACTCTATCAGCGGGCCTTCTTTTTTTTCGCAATACTTAATAAGGTCTCATGTCAATGGAATTAATTAACTCAATTCCTGGTAAAATTAAATGTGCCAAGACCTCTTATATTTGAATGCAAGATTCAAGGCAGTAGTGCAAGTGCAAGACTCCAGGAGCTCCTTTGTCATCAGAAGTAGAGCTTCTGTGAAATTGGGCTTCTGGGCTCTCAACCTGCAAGGGCTTCGGCTAATATTTGGTCTTGGGTTCCGCCATTGCTTTTGATGGGCTTTGCATATTCTTTTTGTATTTTGAGCCTTTCGGCCAACTTTTTATACAAGAGACAATACAGAAAGGAAATTAAACACAAAACTTCAAATGCAATAACAAGTACTCTTAATTACTTGAGCTTCCAAATCGACACACAACCAAGTTTCATGTTCATTACTTTTCATGGACACATGTTATATTTAATTACCCTAATCCCATGAGTCCATGACTCACATTAATTAAATAAAAAAGATCTCAAGAGATATCGAGTATAATAATCCAACAAAGTTCAAAATTTGAGAAAAAATCAAGTTCTTGTGTTAGCAAATCGAAAAGGGTCGATGGAGGGGACCTACATGTGACCTAAAATGAAGAACAAAAATTGGAGTTTGATCTAGTTTTGAGTTTGAAGGGTTGGCAAAGACGGAAAGGGATCCTCTCCGGATCCCTTCCATCAAATCCTACCAATCAACAAATCCGGGCCTTAAAATTTGATTCAACGGTTAAAAATAGGAGATCTTTTTAAAAGTTATAATAACTTTAATCGTTGGATCAAATTTCAAAGGTTTAGATTTATTTATTGGTAAGATTTGGTGGAACGGATCCTAAAAGGATTCCTTTCCGGCAAACACAAAGGCAAAGCCTGCAACTTTGGGGGAAGATGAGATGAGGACAAAACTTGAAAAGTGCAAGGCATGCAAAGGCAGAACATGAAACATTTGGTGCTGTCAATCTCCCAAAAGCCGTAACATGGTCGGCGTGATGACAGGGAATAGGAATTTACGTGCAACAAAGTCAAGGTTTCATCATGCCTTTTGCTTCTCTCACTCACTTCCTTCGTAGAAAGTAGGAAACTAACTAGTTATGTTTCTAATAGTTGTTTGCACGCGTAACTCGTTGTTAGATGACAGTCATTGATAGGTTGTAGTACTTATTTATATTAACAGTTGACAGTCAATCATGTACAGGTAGACAAACGATGCAGCTAGCCTAAGTAGTGGTCATACTTAGACTTCCTCGTTATTGGGAGCAAATTGTACGAAGTTCTTTAGGTTAAAACTATGGGAGGTCTTAGGGTACAACTTAGGCACATATAATTTCACCCCTTCTTTCACCTACGTCAGACAAAACATCATTACTTCTGGTTCATCACCACGTGAGACAAAACATCATTACTTTGGGTCCATCACTGCATGAGACAAAACATTATTACTTCAAACAAATGTTTACGTTATGGATATTGAATCACATATGCATCTTATGAAAAATGAACTATTATATCATGAAACGCGACTTCAAGATGAAAACGTTTGCGTACATCTTGATATGCGAACATCCTCACTCGAAAGTGATATCCTATATCTATATGTACATGCATCTATCATTGTTTGATTGGTCGATATAATGGATGCAAACGATGAAAGCACAACAATAAAACCACTTGAGAAGATTAGAGATCCTTTTCACTTGAGCAATAAGCTAATACTTATACTTACTTCAAGCAAAATACTAATCATCTCTTTCTCTCTCTCAACAAAGTGCCAAATGGAGTAATGGAGAAAGGGCGACTGAAGATAAGAGAGTGGGCCATTAGGTACACTCACTTAGAGGGGACAAAGAAGTAACAAGATTCCTATTTTCCTCAGAAATATTTTTGCACTCTCTAGTAAAGGGACGGTGATATTCAACACTCAATTGATTACAGTTGGATAAATTTGATTTAATTTATTAACTACATAATTTTAAAATTTAAACTAATTTAATGATAATTAGCAGGATAGTGACCGAATGTCACCACGGCTTAAAGATATTGAGCAAAAATGCACTCTTTTTGCATAAGTTCTTTTGCAACTTTGATTCTGCAGATTAACATAATATTAAATCATATTTAGGGATGAGAGTCACTTGCATGATAAACATCGATTGATTCAATGTCTGAAATTCTTTGGGGGTTAATTAAATATTTATATGCTTTTGGAATAAGAATTTGATTGTGATTTCTGCACTCACATCTTCTAACTTTCAAATAAATATTTTGTATTTTATGTATTAGCATGCGCATAAAGTGCTTCACCAAAAATTAGTACTACTGATCATCAAGGGTGGAGAATTGACTGTGGCCACACATGGTGAAATTCCTCACAATTTCTTTGGGGCGAAAATGAGTGGATAAGCATGATTTATCACAAATTATTTATTTTTTGAAAGAAAAAATAAATTCAAGGGTAGAGAATAAATGAATATGTACTTAACGTAAATTAAATATATAGAGTAAATTGCAGTTATAGTAAAAAAATTATTACTCGATTATCGCTTCCCTTTTCTTCTGATATTTCATCCACTTATATTTGTTTATATTGCGGTATATTTACTTTAGGGGGTGAAACATTAAACTGGTGTTAAACTCGTTTACAGAATCGAAGACATCTCACTTACAAATAAAGTAAAAAATAATACCACTACATTGTAGTACTTAAACGATTTCATCGTTTCCTTGAATTATAAACATATTTGCATCATTTTATATAGTTTCATATCAATTTGGAGGAGGGGAAATCCCCATCAAAGTTGTTTTGCAATTAAAAGAAGAACAACTTGGATTAGGAAGACAAAGAAAAGCTCAAGTGGAAGTGGAAGGCGCTACCTTTTGAACTTTCCTACGTCATCTTAATTTATCACTTTAAAATTAACATAACAAGGCTCTCTCTGTGCTCAACCGTGTGTGTCACTTTCTCAGATTGACCCACTAAACCCTTTATCCTACCATTTGTACCCCTCCACTCTTCTAGATTAAGTTGAATTTAGCTTGTAAATAATGCTATAAACTAATAGTAATCTTAAGTTAACTGAACACATGCGCTGATTCAGATCATTGATGTGACGCGTAAATGAGTTGATTATGGTTGAGATTATAGTATTAGATCGACTAAGCTACATGTTATAAATGTAGAAGGAATTTACAAGTGAGGAGAATGAATATACTTAGATTCGCCGGTGATTGGTAAAATCTGTTTCAAGCAACATAAATATGCGCTATATTGTCAACAATTGAATAATTTTATTATTACGGTCCATTAAGATTCTGATATTCGTTGCCTTGATTGATTATGAAAAAAAAGGGAATATTGGTCTTAAGACTTCATATCTAGCTTAAGAACCTATGATGCCATAGTATCCACATAAGATCTCATTTGTAGTATTTTAAAGCTAATTCATTAAAGTTTGCAGTTTGGCATAATCTTACTTTTGCTTTTATTCTTTCTTTTATGATTTTTTTTTTTTTTATACAAACGATAATTTCCTATAAACCAAATTAAATCATAGGAAGTAGGAGTTGAACTTAGTTGTATAAAGAAAGTACATTCGCTCTGAGTAATATACTTGTGTTCTCGTTTTTATGGTGTTAGAACATCCTCAATGGAGGCTTTATTCTCTATGAGGCTACATTTCAAGCCTTAATGATAAATTTCATCCCTAATGAGCCGAAAAATGGAGCTAGATCCATCATTTATTGGATAGCATAAAATTGGGCTACATCTAGCCCAAAAAAAAAAATAGTGGGTCCCACAAAAAGTAGCAACCTATATGAACAAAATTCTATCACTCTTTCTCTACTTGCGAATACATTTATACTCTCCTATATTATCTTTTAAATTCTTTTTCCTTACATATATTTCTCGTAATTTGGCTAATTAATGATTGTTTTAAATTTCATAATAATTAAAATTTCAATTTGGTTTAATGTTCATGGGCACTAGTGGGTGAAATTTTCAAATAATTTTTTTTGCAAAATTGTATGATACTAATTTACCAATTGATGCTAGGTAAATTGTGTGTTGTACGTGAAAATCAAATTATTTCTGAAAACAAAGTGAGAGTTTGTTTTTTTTAATAGACGAGATTGAAATAATATAATCTAATCCAACAAACGATTCATACGTGATAAAATCTAATTTTATCACAATTTGAACTTATGAAAATATAACTTTGTCACATATAAAACCCGAAAAAAATAACCCCTCATGCACATGAAGCATATGGTGGTTGCGTGGAAGGTTTTTTCTATTACTTCAACTGAACCAAATATGCAATTGTACAACTTTGCAAACAAATCCCACTGGTAGTAATGTTATTTCACACTATTTAAAGGGCTTTTTCTAACTCAGAATTTTTATATTCCACAGGTGGGTTCTATTCTTCTTCTCTCTCTTTCTCTCTCTCACTAAGTCACGCCCAGAGACAGTGAAAGACTGGTATGTGGTGGAATTCGAAGCTTCAAATTCCTTCAAAGTTCAAACAAGGTACAACCAAAGACTTGATATTTTCAAATCAGAAGTCATCATTTACTGGTTTTTGCATTCAAATCCTTTGTTTTGCATTGGTATTACTGGTTGTGTTACAAACCAGTCCTTTCCTTTTTCTTGGGAAAATTTTGAGCTATGAGTTGTGTTTTCATGGATGATTTTCCATTACTGAAACTGGGTTGCTGATGTTTCTTCAAGGTATATCATATACGAACTTTGCTTTCCTTTTGGTGGGTTTTATGGCGCTCTGTTTTCAAATTCTGTGTTTTTTCCCTTTTCTGGAAAGACTGGAGCTTCAATTTTGAAGTTGTTTTTGTTTCAGATTTGGTGGCGACCCTTTTGTTTATGAACTAGAGTTTGAATGTTTGTGAAAAGATTAAATCTTTATCATTGTCTTGGAACAAATGGGGTTTCTCAAAAAACCAAAATTTGGGTGTTTTTCCGAGTGGTTGGGATGATGATTTGGTGGATGGAATGGTCAGTGTTTTCCTGTGATTCATTTTGTTGGAGAGTTTCATACTTTGTTTGGCTGTCGAAATGGAAAAAATGTGGCAGCAGAGAGTGGTTAAAGGGTTAGAGGAGAGAGTTGCAGAGAATGTCTAAGAACACCAGATGATACTAGTTTAGTATTCCGTTCTCTAGTTTTCTGTAATCTTGTTAATTAGAAGTTTACCGTTGAGATTTGAGATCATTTCGTTACATAGTTTACTTGGAAATCAGACTAATATTGCACCGGTAATTGTATGATCATTGTCAATTTATGTTTTTCGAAACGTTTGAATCTCTTTTTATTGCATAATCATTTTGATGGATTGGCGCTCTACTGGTTTTCACGCTTCACGTTCGTTATTTTAGGTTCTTTTCGTATCTTTTCTCTGTTTATCTAGGTTTTTTCGCTTGGATAGTGTCTTTCTTCGCCTCACAGATGCTTATCTGGTCGTGTTGGTCTGGTCTCTACTTGCGGTTGCATTCTTGCTACACTTGATTATTGGTGAATAAACTTCGGATTGGCAACACCAACGAATTAGAACGACAAGTTCTGAGATCTTTAAGTTTGATGTTGAAATTGTGAAATTGTTCTCAAAAGATTTTCCTGTATTTTGCTAATGCAAGTTTCTTTAGTTGTTCTCTAACTAAAAATTGTTAGTGAACTATTAGGCTATCATGCGCTAGCGCTACTAGATGAACTGGCAAAGCAAATTTTAAAGGCTGCTCCGTCTTTTCCATTTACGAGAACTTCACTTCAGCCTATCCTTACTCCGAATTCCACAATGACTAAATCTCATCATTGTTCCTCATGCTTTTCACTTGTTATCTTTACGGTATTGCGCAGATCTCTCATTATTTTGTTCTGCAGATTATGCTGGTTCTGTATTATGTTGTATCCTCTTTGTTCCGTATATCTGTGTAACCAAGGTCTCTTATTGTAATACAGATAATGCTTCTGGCAAGCGAATTTGAAGCTTCCTATACAACTCTAACGAAGCTTGGATAACACAAATAGAAAGATAGTTTTCGGCAACAGAGTCAACAATTAGACTACTCTTCAATGCAAGCATCAAAGGAGCAGAGAATTTCAGGGATGTCAAACCGGTTATATTATCAGCCAGTCCAAGAAGTAGAAGCCTACTGCTTGCCTCGTTTCCAAACTTTGGACCCCCGGCTACATTACAATGAGAGCAGCCAAAGTACCCACCTCCCATTGCAGAGTTTCCATGAACACTACTGCACTTTGGAGTCTTCCTGGTCTAATGGTAGCTATAACGTTTATAACACCCCATCAAATGTCAGTTTCTCACCTAGTGGAAGCCCGATGTCGCAGCAAGACTCTCATTCATATCCGTCTGATCAGTACCATTCCCCTGACCAGACCTACAGCTCTTCGATAAGTGGATCCTGCATAACCGATGATGCAACTGACTTCAAGTACAAACTGAAACAATTAGAAACTGTAATGCTGGGTCCTGATTCTAATATTCTTGATAACTATTGCATTACTTTCCCGAACGGGACGAGCAATTCCCTGCCAGACGAGGACAGCTGGGGACAGATTCTGGAATCAATCTCTAAAAAGGATTTGAAGCAAGTCCTCATCTTCTGCGCAAAAGCAGTAGCAGATAATGATCTGTTAATGGCACAGTGGATGATGGATGAGTTACGCCAGATGGTTTCAGTTTCGGGTGAACCAATTCAGAGGTTGGGTGCATACTTGCTGGAAGGACTAGTTGCACGGAAGGCGTCTTCGGGGAGTAACATCTACAAAGCACTGAGATGCAAAGAACCAGCAAGTTGCGAACTCCTCTCTTACATGCATATTCTCTATGAGGTTTGCCCTTACTTCAAATTCGGGTACATGTCTGCAAATGGAGCCATTGCAGAAGCCATGAAGGATGAGGACAGTGTTCACATCATTGATTTCCAAATCGGTCAGGGGAGTCAGTGGGTCACTCTAATCCAAGCTTTTGCATCCAGGCCTGGTGGACCACCCCACATCCGTATAACAGGTATTGATGATTCCATGTCAGCTTATGCCCGTGGAGGAGGACCAAACATTGTGGGAAAGAGGTTGTCTAAGCTTGCAGAGTTGTTCAAGGTTCCATTCGAGTTCCACACCGCTTCCATGTCTGGTTGTGACGTACAGCTGGAGCATCTTTGTGTTCGACCTGGGGAGGCTTTGGCTATCAACTTTGCGTTCATGCTGCACCACATGCCCGATGAGAGCGTCTGCACTCAGAATCACCGGGATAGGCTGTTGAGGTTGGTTAAGAGCTTGTCTCCGAAAGTGGTGACCCTCGTTGAGCAAGAATCTAACACAAACACCGCTGCATTCTATCCACGCTTTGTAGAAACACTAAATTACTACACAGCTATGTTTGAGTCAATTGATGTGACTCTTCCGAGAGATCACAAGGAGCGGATCAATGTGGAGCAACACTGCTTGGCTAGGGAGGTTGTTAACATAATAGCATGCGAGGGCGTTGAGAGGGTGGAAAGACACGAGCTTCTTGGGAAGTGGAGGTTGCGGTTTGCAATGGCTGGATTTACACCGTACCCTTTAAGCTCCTTGGTAAATGCCACCATCAAGACGCTGCTGGATAACTACTCTGACAAATATCGGCTTGAAGAGCGAGACGGGGCACTCTATCTTGGCTGGAAGAACAGAGACTTGGTTGCTTCTTGTGCATGGAGGTGCAAACACAGCACGAATTGATGCTTTTTTTTTTTGGTCGGAATGGAGGCGAGGCAAGCTTGGAGAATAGAACATGTTTTTTCATGTGTTCTTTTGCACTTGTAAGCTCCCAACTGCTTATAAAAAAGGGTGGCATCAGCTGTGTAAACTTGATAAAATCGAAGTCATCTGTTTTAGAGAGAGAGAGAGAGAGGGGGAGAGGGAGAGAGAGAGAGGGAGGGAGAGAGGGAGGGAGAGAGAACTTTGATTTCATAAGGCATTGGTTTGTACATGGTTGTCTGAGTAATTGGCACAAATGCTTTGCCTTTTTTCTTCCTACCTTTTTCTTGAGGAAGTTTAAATCCAATACCATCAAATAAAGAGAATTGAAAGAAAGTGGTTGTTTGGCAGATTTGTTTTCCTTATTCAAACAATAGTTACTTGGGTTTGAAGGTAGAGGAATTTTAGTTTGAGTGAAGTTCCACTTTGGCCTCTGTAGATTTACTCATCGCGGATTAAACTCCAATATTTTTCTTTCAGTACAAGTGTCGCAGACTGAACTCCAATATTATTTTTCCCCTTTTAGTACAAGTGACATTCTATGCAAAGGGAGATGGAGGGTCTGAATCCAAGACGCAGTGGGTTAAAAGAGAAAAACCCTATCCGCTAGAGCAATCAACTACGTGCATTCCAATGGCAACTCGTGTGCTAATTCCGTTAAAGTGGCGTTCTTGAGCTATTATTCTTGAATTGCAACAATTAGTAAACTATAACGTTTAAATCGCAACAACTGTGACTACGAGACCAAAACTATTCAAGTAAACTAAACGATTAGGGTTCATGAATAACATCAGCACAACCAACTTTTCATATATCAAGTACTAACATGACATGAGAGTCCTCCTTCCTTAGTCTAATCCCTACATTTTTGAGGTCATTCAATCTATATAAAATAATTTACACAACTTTTGTTAACCTTCCAATCCGCTATCGGACATTATTGGCATTCCGCCAAATCCTACTCTCCAATCCCGACCCAAAGCATCCTCTCCGGAGACGAAAACAAGAGGAGAATGAATAAGATGAACCCTAGCACCAGGCATGTCCTGATGCATTAATACATTATTTAGGGTGTCGATGAATCTAGATCCAGCATTGCAGGTTAACTGTCAACGGGTTCTGCTTTCGGCTTTTCTTGCTCCGGTGGATTACTTTCTGGACGCAGATTGTCGCAAACCACCATATCAACGCCTTCTGACTTAATTCCCATCTCAGTAGTTTTCATTTTATTTGCTCTACAAACAATCATGTAAGGGGGGTCGCTTTCCGTCGTCGTACATGCTTCGGCAACCGATTGATCATGTGGTGTTCTTTCGGGGCCTAGATCAGAATCAACGACCATATCTGAGCCAGCAACATCACTTGGTTTAATTTTTGACTCATCATTCCGTTGCTCGCTTGGTTTAACTTCATGTTCTGGGCTAGTATCGCGGCAGACAGCATTCCCTTCGGGTATAGTGCCAGACTCACAAATGCGGGCTGTCGTAAACACGTTCGATGCTGCTGTATTATGGGTCACAGTCCTTGTCGGGGGCATATCATGATCATGTTGCCCCTCATATGTGGCTATAACCACTTTTGAATCATGAGACGCCCTCTCTACATGTTTCTTAACAGGGCATCCAGGATTTGAGCATCTGTAGTAACTCCTACATAATGCAAGTGCAGACGCAGAGGAGAGTCAGCAAAAATATACCATAGAAACTACGACAAATAAAGGAATGCCAAATAGATTAACTGAGAACTTCGAAACACAAACCGATTCTATTTCATATCATTCTAGACTAACACCAAACAAGACTGAACTAAATAAAACAAGAAGCAGGACACGTTTGAACAGAGCTCACAGATACTGACTATTGTCTAAGAAGTAATAATATCTAATTCTTCCAGTTTATCCCAGAAGCAAGATAAAGGACTAGAGAAGCATACGTAAGTTACATGAAGGAAGGAAAAGAATGTCATATGTGATCTACACATTTACAAATGAGCAGAGTGGCAATTTAGGTGCACGCCTGACGCCTCGTATAAAGCGTCAATACATGCAAGCATTAAACTGATTATACCTTGGATTTGGATTGCCTTTTACTAATTTCTGCCCGTATTTGCGCCATCTGTACCCATCACTCACTATATCAACCTCACTCATAGTCTGAACAACCATGCGTGGTTCAACAGATGGCTTATCCACCGGTAATGAGTTGCCATTATGTTTTGCCTTCTTCCTGATATTTATTTTCCAATATCAGTTAAACAAAGGTAAGTATAATATACCAGTGCACAGGAAAATTCAAAATAGCTATTGCAAGAACATACTGTCTTTTAGGGTCAGGATCGCCATCTCTCGGTCTATTTGACTGAGAGAGCACACCCTGCATGGCTTCAGTAACTGCAACGCTTGAAAGCTGTGGAGGATCCACTGGCTCAATCTGGTTAGATGTGTGCCCATGCGCACTTGACGATTTGTCTTCAAATACAAGGTCATCAAATAAATTAAACAAGATTTGGCATTGTAAGAACCATATCTAGATAACAACTAAGTTTCATTCTCACCTTCAACATCAGTTAACAAAAGCACTTTTGGTCTTTCGTCCTCAACAATGGACACAACGAAACTAACAGCTACTGGGACACTTCGGAGTTTAGGATGTTCATGCTCACCAAAGTATACAGTATCTGTTATCTGGCCACTATGTGCACGTTCCACTTGCTTCTTCACTTCACATTTTGGATACGTACATCTGTAGTAACTTCTTACATATGATTTTCCCTTAACAAATTTCTGGCCGTATTTTCTCCAGTGATAACCATCGTCTAACACTCTCTTAAGTGTAGTAGATGGAGTGGTTCCTTCTTGAGCAGATCGCAAGGCAAGTGCAGCGGTTTCAGGAGTCTGTGGGGTTTTCTCAGATGTTAAAGAGGAAGCACTTCCTTCTTGATTTGGTTGTGACGCAGTAACAACTCCATCAGGCACCTGTGACGCTTTCTCAGGTGTTAGAAATTGAGCAGTCCCTTTATGATCTGATTGCAACAGACAGATCCCCTTATTAGGAGCTTGATGTGGCGCATGAATTTCACTATCAGAACTCTCTTTCTTCTGTACTATATCAGAAGCAACTTTATCTGTCCCATCTTCCCCTAAAGGAATCATGTGAAATTGATTCTGGTATCACAGGCTGCAACTCAGCTCAGGATACCACCATCACAGTTTACCTCCGTCTCAAAAAAAACTCCAATACAGCAGGTTGTTCAACTCTGATCGTTTAAAGCACGGACAAGAATGTTACGGTCAGGACTTGCTAGCTGCAGAATAGATCAGAGCAGTCATAAGGAAATGTCCCGAGTCCCAATTTAGTTAAACGAAGATCACAAACACCCTAATTGTCTGGTTTTCAGAAGAAATGAAACGACACGAAACTCCATAATTATCATTGTGAATGGATGTGCGTGTATATCCATATTATGTGTGTGCGGGCGTGTGTATGTACATGCATATATATATATATATATGTATGTATGTATATATTGTTTTGATTTGGTTAAGCATATTAAGTAGGTGAAGCGGCTCTGCTACTAATATTTCAAAATTTGTTACTGTTTTCGAAAAGAAAATAAAAAATTTTAATACAGAAAGAGTCTTGATACACATAAATAAAATTCCAAATCTTTTTGTTTATATATTACTCAGAAGAACAAAAATTACCACCCATTACCCAGAAATATAAATTTTAGCTTGAAAAAACAAGGGTTCATAACTTTAAACAAATTAACCATTGAGTCAAATGATTAGCTCAGTTCAGTGAGGTTCCAGGAAAATTAAACTAAAGCAAACGGAAAATTTGGACTCAATTACGCAATTTTCTCACACTTTCTCAGCAACCAAACAGAGGATGTAGTAATTAAAAGCTAGAACTACAACAAATAATTAAAAATACACCAAAAAAAAAAAATTCAAGGCACATGAGTTGATGTCAATTATATTAAAAAAATAATAAACAGTATAATTAAAAAAATTAAAAAAAATAATCTCAAAACCATCAATTTTTTAGCTCAAACAACAAACCCTATGCAGTACAGTACGAAAAGAGAAAAAGTACAAACCCTATAAATTTCGGGATCAGGTGGCCCAATTCCGCGCGAAGCCGGCGGATTGAGATTGATTCAGAGCCGTAGATCACGCCGGCGGTGGTGGCGGGAGACAGGGAGGAGCTGGGTGGCAGTGAGAGAGACGAGTCGAAGCTCTCTGAGTCCTTTGCCAAAAGTCTAATCCGATGTGGGGAGAGAAAGACGGGGAGGAGAGATTTTTGTTGCCCGCGATGAGGTGCACGGAAGAATCTTTGTTCCTCTGGCTGTCCTGCGGTTTGATTGGTTATAACGTACGAATCTTTAATATGTGGGCCATGGTTGTTTTCTTGGAGTTTGGACCGTGATAACGTCTTTCCCGCTTGCAATGAGGCCGTGGCGCCGGGTCCGTTTTAATTTATTTATTATTATTTTTTTTTTGTTAAAGATAAAATTTTATTAAATTAGATGTTAGATTAACCTCCGACGAAATTCGAATCATGCAGAGTCTCAACACCGTAAACTTTCAAAGTTTAGACAGTACCAAACTAGTACTAAATTATTCATAATTTTGCTCGGTTGTCAAACATAATTTTGAATCCAACTTTTTTCTATCTCTGCTTTTAAAAAAAATTGAGCATTACCAAACTGGCATTAGATTATTCACAATGTCTTCATTTTCAATACATTATATCTTGGATTCAAACTCTCTTCCCATCTCTTTAGTCTCGATTAGTGTAGAATATATTAAAATTCTCAAAAAAAAAAAAAAAAAAATAGCATAGCAGTTGCACAAACCCCTTTTTTTTTATTAACAAATGAAATTATCTATATTAAAGAGTGAGAAATGATTAAACCTCATAATTGGCTAACAATAATATGATTCAATTTCATCTTTAGTGAGAATTGAATATAAAATATCTTACCGATTTTATTCCATGGAAAATACCTGCCAATCCTTTACTACGCGCGTCCTGCAGCAGTACATACACCGCCATACACAATCGGACGCGTTTCGTCTTCTTTCCTAAATCAGCCCCAATTTTGCAGTCCAATCCACACACGAAAGGGAAATCTCAGACCCTAATTCCCAAAATTCGCCCTCTAATTCTTGCCAAAACCCTCAATTTCTCACTCTTTCCAATCCCACCATCTCCCTCGTCCCAAATCCTAACCCTAATCCAGAAGCAGAATGCTTCTCACTCCAGGCCACTCTCCTCGCCACCTCTCATCCCCTTCGCCCTCTACAATTTCCGAAGCTTCTGCCCTAAACCCTACGAATTCCACCCAAATCTCACCCAAGAACCCTCAAGGCCACCCCACGGTCCTCGATGAAGACACCTATGTCGCCGCGATCGAGAAGATCATTGAAAGGGACTTCTTTCCCGATATTTCCAAGCTCCGGGACCGCCTCGACTGGCTCGAAGCGATCAAGACCCGCGACCCGGTTCAGATTCGAGACGCCCAGTTGAAGATCATCGAGCGGCGCGGAAAGAAGGTAACTCATAATCCTGACCCTGATGGTAGAACCCCAGGTTCGACTTTTATGCGTAGTTTTACCCCTGCCGATGAATTTGATGGTAAAACCCCGAAAATCCCGGGTGTTTCGAATGTGGGATTGTCCGGTGATGTAGGGTCTAGCGGCGTTGATGATAGCGTAGAGGGCTCGTTGTCGCTTGATCAGTTCTTTAGGCGGTATACGAGTGAGGACAATCATAGTTTTTCAAATATTTTGGAGAAGGTGAATAGGAAGAGGAAGGAGAGATATGAGTATTTGACGGACGGTGAAAAGGAGGAGGTTAAATCTATTGAGGATGTGAAGAGGGATAGGATTACAGATGGGTATGGAACGTCGGATCAGCCGCCTAGTACATTGGATGGGTGGAAGTATACAGCGAAAAATTTGCTGATGTACCATCCTGCTGATCGAGGTGAGGCCCCATTGACAGAGGAGGAACGTGCAAATAGGATGAAGAGTTTGGAGAAGGAAATTAATCGACCCAATACGCGATTCCATGGGAAGACGATTGATTCCAGGCCAAAGGAGGATGCTATGGCCGAGTTTCTTTATACCACAGTTGCAGGTGCAACCCCAGTTATCATGGATAGAGATGGGGATAAGTTGAAGAAGTATGATTTGGATGATTTGAGGAAGACTCCCAATCCATTTTATGTGGAATCGGAGAAAAAAGCAGATAATGGTTATAGTTTTGTGAAGACACCCTCGCCTGCACTAGGTGTTGATGAATCACCGTTTATTACATGGGGTGAAATTGAAGGGACACCTCTGAGGTTGGATCTCGAGGACAATCCAGTTGATGTTGGTGGTGGTGAAGGGCCTCATTATAGGATCCCATGCCCGCCTGTAAGAGACGAAAAGGCTCACTCGCTGTCAAGGGAAGCTGCACGCAAATTGAGGGAAAGGTCAAAATTGTTTCACAAGCCACCTCTGCCATCACCTTCTAGAGGTGGCAGTGCCAGTCCAAGTGTGCGGACACTCTCCCCTGCTGCTCAGAAGTTTGTAAGGAATGCAATTGGCAAGTCCTCGTCTTCTATTGATGAAACTCTTCGTGCCAGTTACCGAGGTTCAAGTCCTGGGTTTACTACTCCTAAAGGTGGTAGGAGTGTATCGAGGCTTGGAAGCCATGCTAGCATCATATCAAGATCACCTTCTGCTGCAAGGGAGGGAACTAATCCTCCTTGGTAATTTGGAGTTTTCTTTTTCTTGATGTTCCATTGTATGATCAATGCTTGTTTGGCACTGGATAGGTCTTCCGTTTTCAACTATGTATGTAAAATTCAGACCTTTATCTTTATGTTGATAAGGGGAAGATGATTAGGATAATGATGCCAATGTTCAAGATTTCCATGCTTGTTTAACAATGTTAGTTTTCGTGCTGTTATATATTTTACTACTTGTTTCATTGGTGGTCGTTTTATGAAATGCAATAAGTTTAGGATGCATTTCTTGGATGAGTGTGGAAGCCCCAAAGCCCCATCAATTGTAGCATGGCAATTTCACTTTGCATTAAGATAAAGAGAGTGTGCACCACTTGCCTTTAATTTTAACATTGTAGTCATATCATCTGGCACTGAATCTTTTTGGTTCGAACTTCTGTCAGATTTCAGTTTTTAGATTGAGATATGTTTTATCAGTTTCCTAATGGTTCCTCTTTGACAAATTTATTAATCTCCGTTACATGTATAACTGTAGAGGTGATGGAAAATATAATACAGAGAACATATTAAAGCTACTTGTTGTGTGGCAAAATTCTAAAACATAGCTGCTGTTGTTACGAAGGTTATGATTTGGTAGCGGATGTAGCTTCAGTATTGTATTAGACCTTTATATAGTATAGTAGCATTGCTGGAAGGATTCTTCTGTTGATGTGGATTGTATGATCATCTATCATTCAACATTTTGCTGCTTCATAGAGAGATGTCCAGATGGGCTTTTGTATATCCTGCTGCAGTTTCTGTTTCTATTTTCGGTTTGCAGAGTAAAGCAGAGTATATCATGCTGTTGAGGTACGAGCTTTCTCGGCTCAGTCTGTATAGACAGATTCATGGGGTTCGGTCAATGGGGAAAGCATACCACTCAATGTCATTGGAATGAACCTGTAAATCTCTTCTGCCTAGATCTACCTCAACATTTGAACTTCTACAAATCGGTCATTAAAGCTGAGATAGATTTGCTTGCATGAACGGGAACTGAGTTTGCATCTGGTATCCATGCCTCCGAATCTGTTAAAGGTCAGTCAAGTACGAATTCACCTGTTTTCTCACGAGCTGCGATGCACTCTGATTTTTTACCTCATGGGAAATGTGATTTCTGGTTAAATTGTTTAGCTTTAGGAGATGAACTTAGTTCCTTGTTCTGGGGGAAAAGCAGGGGGTTTGAGAAATATTGGAAATGTGGGATTCAGGCACGGGTGCTGCGTGAACTTGAGCAGTATTTTTATTTTATTTTACTCTGATTGACCGTCGAGAGACATCTTTGATTTGGTTTCGCGTTCTTTCACGAGCTTCATATGCCGGGTTGTTGAATTCTGTTGAATGAAAAAGAAACTCAGCTTATTTTGTGCAACTTTAAAACTCGAACTTAAATCTCATTTTGTCTCTTAAATTCAAATTTTGCCACGTCAACAAATTAGTGGTCCCCACCATGGTCACATCATCAAGTTTACACCAATTTAGACAAAATCTAGTTTGAGTTTTGGAAGACAAAGCAAAATTAAGTACGAGAGTAGTGTTGAAATTTGAGCTTTGAGAGACAAAGCGAAATTGAGACTGCAAACTACGTCGTCGCTTCGTTCCCCCTCTTCATAGCTGTCTGAGATCCATCTGCTTGGCGTGAATCTAGGCTTAGAGAAGCAGCCGGACATCGACTGGACGACGGCCTTCGCCGGAGAATTAGTCGGTCATTTCCGAGAGACGTCGTCAACCCCGTTCTGCAGTGTGGCGGAAGAGGGCTGCTGCTTCTTGTTGATTCCTGGCCGCCCGATCTTCTTTTGAACGGTCGGGATCAGTTGAATCTCAGGATCCGGACGGTTAAGATCCGGAGAGGATCTTAACCCCTTGGGGCGCGTTTGTTGCGCCGAACTATCTCGGACTGGATTAGCTACAAGGACTAAGTTGGACTGGCTTAGACTAGACTAAACTGGACTAAATTAGTGAAGCGTTTGGTGCAGTATTGGACTAAGAATCTAGATAATAACAAATTATAATATTATATTATTTAATATATATAAATTATTAATATTTTATTATGATCTTATCTTTTTCTCCATCTTTTCCTACTATTTCCGTCCCACTCTTTTCCTCTTCTCTCATCGTCCCACCATTTCCCTCTTTTTTTCCTCTTAGACCTCTCAATTCATGTCTCTTTTTCATTCTTGGTCAAACTCCTTATTGATTCCAGTCTATATTTCTCTGTCCTCCCTCCCTCTCTAGCTATGCGTTGTTCGAAAGGAACCTCACGACTTCAATTTTCCCAACGAGTTGCAGGTTTCCTGATGTGTTTTCTGGCCAACCCTCGTTAAATTGGATGAAGTTAGCACCGCCAAAAAATTCATCACCATCCCTGGACCGAGATATTAGCTTTGAATGCTCGAATCTGTCATGGATTTGAAGAAGCCCAAACAGGCCGAGACTTCCAGGCCATTTTTCGGCCACATTCGACCACATTTTAGTCTCGATTCAGGTAAAATCGTAATCTTGTCACTCCCAGCTTCAATTTGGTATATTTTATATGAAAGTTGGTTATCAAATGGATCTGAAAGAGAGTCGGAAAGTTAATAATTGATCTAGGTGACCGGAGATGACGAGGAGTCTGTCGGGAGTGGTCATTGAGCATGACGAGGACGAGAAAGAGAGGATAGTCTTAGCTAGTCCCATGGTTATTGGGGGGTCTCGCTAAGACCTCTTAGTGAAGGGTTTTGTCCATGCTAGTCCTCTTTAGTCTCATTAATGTTAGTCCCAACATGGAACAAACACAGTATTGGACTAATAGCTAGTCTAGTCCAATCCAGTTCAACATAATGAGGGCAAACAAATGCCCCTGGAGTTAACCTAAGTAGCGATAATGCGTTAAAAAAAGGGCAGCTTCGCACGTGGTTCCAAATTAGGATTATGCCAAGGAATAAAAAGTGATGGAGTCTCTGACGGCGTCAACTATTTCTATTCTCGATAAGAAATCAAAGTTTGCGTCGTTACTCCATCCCGATCGACGTCATTTGGCAGCTAGTGCTCCCCGCTCCCAGGCGGTTATAAATACCACCTCCCCTTTGAACGCTCACCATTTCTGTTCTCCTTCTCTTTCTTCGCTTCCAAGAGCTTCACTGCGTTTGCCAAAGAATCTCAAGGTACTCTCTCTCTCTCTCTCTCTCTCTCTCTCTCTCTCTCTCTAGAATTGCATGCTATAAGAAATTGAGTCCTGTAATCCTAGCTCGAATCAACTTAATTACGTGTTTACTTGATTAATCCTGATGTAATTAGCAGTTGTCTTGATTAATCTTGATGTAATTAGCAGTCTTTTACGATCGTTCTTGCTATTATTGGCTTCAAATTCATATAATTAAGCATGATTAGCGCTTCAATTTTCAGTCTTTCTTCACGTAATTTGCTCCGATTCACTTTCAACGACTTCAACTTTCTGTATACTTCTCAGAAAATTTGTTTCTTTTAGGCAAGGCTTAATTTTGTAGGAACAATCGGAGTTCGATGTTCGATCTTGGTATTGTTGTTTGCTTGAATTGTGTTTCTTTGTGTTCTGCATGCATGATCGTGTGATGAGATAATTTACGCGATTGAAACTGAGTTATGTAGTTAAAAACTTACAAAGAATCAAGATTTGTAGCCCGAAAAAAAAAAAAAAAAAAAAAAAAAAAAAAAAAAGGGTATGAATCGACCTTGGATTTCCTTACCTTACAATTTTGATTCATTGAATTTTCTTATTTTTTAGCTCTTTTCCTTTTTGGTTAGTTATCAGATTGCCTGTTGATGATTTTGTGGTATCGCCATACGAATGTGTGTCTACATGTTTAGAGAGTGGTAGAATAAAAAACCCTTTTCTAGTTTTATTGCAACTTGCAACCAGAAATTAATATTTTCTGCGAATCACATTCCGCCGTTTGCATTTCTTCATTCAGATCTTTACTGCTTTTAGTTTTAAGTTAGTTATTAATTGCTGGTAAAAATAGAGTAACTCAATACTATTGCATCGGAAAAGTTGGGGTAGCGTTCTGTTCTGTTTGGCTCATTAGGGTGAGTCGTCTCATGATTTGAAGTCCCTTGTGAAGGGCGCAGTTGTTTCTAGCTTGAACTGGTTTTATTCCTCATCAGAGTGATCTTTGAAGATGCCAGTTGAGAGTTCGAATGCATCTGATCGAGATGCTGAACCATTTGTGGAGGTTGATCCAACTGGACGGTATGGGCGGTATGCTGACCTCCTTGGTCATGGTGCTGTGAAAAATGTTTATAGGGCTTTTGATCAGGAGGAAGGTACAGAGGTGGCCTGGAATCAGGTCCGGTTGTACAATTACAGTGATGACCCAACACTCATAAATCGGCTTTACTCTGAGGTTATGCTGTTGAGGCAATTGAAGAACAAGTATATCATTGTTTGTCACAGCGTTTGGAAGGACGAGGCGCATAGCACTTTGAATTTTATCACTGAGGTGTGCAATTCTGGAAACCTGAGGGAGTACAGGGAGAAGCATCGCCGTGTGTCGCTTAAGGCTCTGAAGAAGTGGTCGAGACAGGTGCTTGAGGGATTGGAATACCTCCATACGCACGAGCCGTGCATCATTCACAGAGATCTCAATTGCAGCAACATCTTCATCAACGGGAATACTGGCCAGGTAATTATAACTCATCAGTTGTATCAACTTGTTTCTCCTGATTTTTTTTTAGCATAGATTTGGTTACTTGTAGGCATCCTATTTTCATCAGTATAAAATTGCTCTTCAATCCAAAATCAGAGTTGGTTTGTATCTGTGACAGTATTATGAATCTTGTGATCGCTTTGTTTTAACATAACTTGATGAAAATGAATCTTTGTAGCCCATGCCAATGGACGAGGTTCAATTTCCTTGTGTTTTCAGTGAGCACAATTTTTCATCCTATCCTATTTTTGGAATGTTTCATTTCCATATTTAAATTCTGCACTGCATCACCATAGGCTATAGTAATTCGTATTCCTCAATATCCGTCTCTACATCTAGTTCTCTGAACCCCGAAAGAGCATTGCGTATTTGACTGAAGAGTCAGAAATTATATGCCTATTTCCCTGTCTAATCACCTAATATCATATGTTTACAAATCTGAATTCCCAAGTCATACGGCCTTTTTCTCATGAACATTTCATAAGAATATGACCCTCAACCATTACGCTTTTCATTCATAGGTGAAAATTGGTGATCTGGGGTTTGCAGCAATAGTGGGAAAGAACCATTTAGCACATTCGATTATAGGTACACCCGAGTATATGGCGCCCGAGCTGTACGACGAGGATTACACAGAAATGGTGGATATATACTCGTTCGGGATGTGCTTGCTGGAGATGGTGACAATGGAGATACCATACAGTGAGTGTGACTCTGTTGCCAAGATATACAGGAAGGTGACAATGGGTGTCAAGCCTTTAGCCTTGAACAAGGTGACTGATCCGGAGGTGAAGGCGTTCATTGAGAAAGCCATAGGCCAGCCGAGGGCAAGACCTACAGCCTCTGATCTTCTCAAGGATCCCTTCTTGTCTGATGTCAGTCAGTAAGAGCCCGACCCGAGCTTGTGATGGCTTTTCGACACTAGTGATCTTTCAAGACCTCGTTTCATGATATAGGGGTTTCGTCTGGCTCTCATTTCTGAACCATCACAAGCGATTGACGGGGTTTCTGTTCAAGTATATGCCTCTCTCTCTCTCTCTCTCTCTCTCTCTCTCTCTCTCTCTCTCGTGTATTCTCTCGTAGTTCTTGACCCGTGCAGTTGGGTTTGTAATAAAAATGAATGCCGGTACTCTATAGTATATACTATTACATAGTCCATAGTGAACTTGCTTGAAGAGTCTTCGAAGATATTCTGGGAAAGTTAGTGTCCGTCAAGCAAGAAAATGGCCCGAATGACACAATAATCCCAGCTGATGTGGTGACGGTTCATTCGTTGAAATTGAGCGCATGGTGAACCTCATTTATTTAGAATGAATAAGCAAATGCTATATTATGTGTTACATCACTTGGGAAAATAGTCGGTGCTCTTTCTAATATTATTTAGTAAGTGTTTTATTATACATACATATATATATACACACACACACACACTAGTATATGGGCGCACATAAAGTGTGAGAAATTTTTTTTTTTTTTTTTTTGTTTTTTGAAATGGAAGGTGAGAGGAAGAGAGTGACAGAGAATGTGGGAGTGAGAAGTAGGTTTTTTATTTTTTTATTTTAATTAAAGATATGTTAGGATTATATGTAGGTAAGACTTTGAAAAAAAAAAAAAAGCAAAATTTGGTTGTGTGAAATTACATTTATACCCCATATTTCTTATTTATGTTATGTTTTAATTAGAGGGTTAAACTGGTAATTTCATAGGATTTTGGTTCACAATGAGTGTTTTACTAATTAGTAGACTAACATTTGCTTATACACTTTATGTGTATGAACACATTTTTTTTTTAGAAAATGAGGAGAGAGAGAGAAGGGGGGGAGAGAGCATGAGGGGAGTGAGAGGTTTTTTTAATTTTATTTTTTTTAATTTTAAATATTAGAGATATTTTAATATTATCTGTAGTTGAGGCTTCAATAAAAAAACAGTAAAATTTAGACCTGTGAAATTACATTATTGCCCATCATTTTTTTTTATGTGATAGAAGATTAAGTTATCTTTTCATCTTTTTTTTGTTGACAAAAAGAGTTTTATTAGGGAAGTGTTATTAACACTTCAAAAATCTCATTTTACACTTCTCACAAGTGTATTTTTCTTTCCAAATATATAAAGTTTGGAATGTAGAGTGAGATTTTTGAAGTGCCAATAACAAATCCATTTTATTAATTAATGGAGATATATATATAATGTGTGTATATTATATAATGCAAGTATAAATTAATTAGCTGCATGGACAATTGGACATGACAGGAAAAACTGGTTTTGGGATTGGGAGTTGTTGGGAGAAAGTAAAGCAAAACCGCTTCATCCCAAGGACCAAAGAAATATTGAGAAACCGTGCGGTTTTGGGTATTTGCTAAAGACTACACATTCATATGTAGTAAACACAAAGCTTAAAGCTGTACCCGCACTTCATCATCTTTCCTCCTCTTTATCTATATTTTTTTATTCATTTCCTCAAAACTAAAGTTTTACTAGTTTATTTACATATATACCTCATTCTTCCTTTTCTTCTCCCCAACACATCCTTTGCAAATCTCCATCACCATCTTATCTCATCCCAAAATCCACATCAATAATACCCTCAGTTGTTGGGGATGATTTTTTCTTCTTTTATCAACAATTGTACATGAAATTTGAACGAAAAACTTCTTTTAACATAATAAAGATTAGTGTCACTGTATGAAATGGCCACAAAAATTCAACGTCATATTATCAAAGAGGCTTTTAACATAACAAAGATCAGTGTCTCTGAATGAAACGGTCAAAGAAATTCGACGTTAGGAATTATCAAGTAACTAGGTTTTTCAAGAACTTTAGTAAAGCTGCTTGATTAGACCAACTCTCACACCATATGAGACTAACTAAAAAGTCGGATGAGATTAAAATATAAATGTCAGTGCCCGTTTTCAAATACCTCAACCCAAACTTTTCTTTTCGTAGGGTTACGTAAATGCATCGACACAAAACTTGTGATGCAAGCAACTAACATGGAAAGGAGCACCAAGAAATCTACTACTCACCACTCGAGAACGCTTTTGAAGCCTCAAAATTTGGACATTCAGAGTGTTTCACTCGTGTGCATTTGACTTTGACTTTGATTACACAAAAACAACCGCACGAATGTGTGTGTGGACACATTTTCTAATTGACATATTAATCGATTAATTAACTAAAACCATCTCTTTAATTTCAATCCTTCTTCCACTTAATTCCACTGGTTTTGCCATTTCTACAAGTTATTATCTATAATTTTCTTCGATTAGTGAGACGAATTCCAAGCATTTTATGGCAATTGGGTTGCCAAAATATGCATTACATTTATAAACCAAATGCTTATGCTTAAGAGTTTCACTTTCATTGCCTTCTCAAAGTTTCACTTTCACTAAATCTCTAGTCTCTCAGAGCTTGGTTTCGAGCTCTTCCAATGGAAGTTGCAAGCCCTTTGCAAGACAGCTCCGTGTCGTCGAGTCCTTTCTCTTCTCCGAACGTCTCCACCTTGCTCAAGATCAAGATTTTATCATGGTAAGATTGTTGGAAAATGTTAGCAACTTTGCAGCATTGGATTTGAGCACTTTCTGTTGAGTTTTTTTCTGTGTGACGAATCTTGTCTCAGGACTCAAGAGACTCGTTTGCCTGTTGCGGTTAGTGTTCGAGTTGGTGGAAAGATCTTCAACCTCCACAAGGTAAGAAATTGAAAGTAGAATTATACGAAGGTTATTCGCTCGAATTTGAGCTACTGAGCTAAGTCAAAATCTTTTGTTAGGTGTTCACGATTGTTTACTTTTGTGTTCTTGATCGCGTTTACACCATTTTTGTCAAAAATTGGCCTAATATTTTCAGTTTGTGATTTTTTTTTCTGTTCCCACTTTTTTCAAAGAGTGGATACTTCAACAAAAGATTGAACGAATCAAATGAGATTGATCTTCCACCGGGCTTTCCCGGAGGGCCAGAGACCTTTGAGATGATTGCACTCTTCATCTATGGCTCCTCCACATTGATTGATCCATTCAATGTGGTAGCCCTCAGATTTGCAGCAGAGTTTCTTGAGATGACAGAAGACTACTCCTCCAGGAACCTCTGTGAACGCTTTGATCTCTACTTGAACCAAGTGGTGATGCAGAGCTGGGATGACACCGTAATAGTACTTCAAAAGTGCCAAACTTTGCTTCCGAGGTCTGAAGACCTGCTCATCGTGAGCCGGTGCATAGAGTGCCTCGCCTTCATGGCCTGCATGGAGATCCTTGACCCCGAGAGAAGGCGTGAAACGCCTGTGCTCACATTGGAACCATTGGGCACGGGAAATTAGAGCTGCGAAACAGGGAGGAAAATTATGAATCAAGACCTTTGGATCAAGGATCTCATTGCGCTGCCGTTCGGATTTTTAAACAGGATTATAGGATCTTTGAGAAGGCAAGGCATGAAACAAAAGTACTTGAGCCCCATCATTGTTTTCTATGCTAACAAGTGGGTGCATTCGACAAAAAGCCTTCAATTCTGGGAGAATTCTGGTCAGAGAATTGGATATGATCACAAAGTTTCAGTCATTTTACAAGGTGTCCTTGATTTGCTGCCGATGGGGGACTAGGCTAGTCGATCAATCCCAGTCGGGTTTTACTTAGCAATTCTCTCCAGATCGCTCGACGTAGGTTTGAGAATCCATACGAGGGTGAAGCTGCAAGGGCAGCTTGTATCTCTGCTGCACTTCGCTCAGCTGGAAGACTTCTTGTTTCCGAAAAGTGGAAGTGAGTCGATTTCTTACAGCATGGAGCTTGCAACAATGGAGAGCATAATTTCAGCGTATGTATCGTCTAACATGGAGTCGGACAACAGTCTTTTAGCAGGAAACACAATTGTTGCAGAGTTATGGGATGCATCTTTTCCACATAGCTCCTGATCCAAACATGGAGCCTAAAAGATTCATGGAACTCGTCAAACGAGTCCCAATTTCATCCAGACACTGTCATGATAAACACTACAGGGTAATGAACATCTTCTTAAAGGTAAACACTTCACGATCAACTTTGCCGAATCATATGCATCTTTATGATCTTTCTTGTATTTTTGTGGAGTTCGGTTTCTTGTCCGATAACTTGGCCCTAGTGTGTAGTTCTGCTCACTTAATCCTCTATTGCCCTCACTATCGTCGTTACTGAAAAAGCTCTACAATCTAACAAAAATTTGTTTTAGCTCACTCAAAACTCGTTGAACTCAGTTGTGTAATTTCTGATCTTCAAGCGCACCCGAATACATCCCAGGAAGAGAAGTGGGCAGTTTGCAAGTACCTCAACTGCCAAAAACTATCACAAGAGCCATGCATTGAGGCTGTTCAAAATGAATTGATGCCACTGCATTTGATTGTCCAGGCGCTTTTCGTCCAGCAGCTCAGCACACACCAAGCTTTCAAAGAATGCTCGTATTCATTTAGATACGCCCGTTGTCCAGAGTTTTCAGGTAGTCTCGAAAGCTCTAGGTGCCCAAACTCGAAAAGCCAGAATCTCGGAGGGAGTCCGTATGTAGACGGAGCAGAGGCAGGCAGCAGACCTTTGAGCTTCTTGCTGGAAAAGGACAATGTATATCAGAGGCCTGAGTTATCAAGGAATGAATATGAGTCGACTAGCTTCAGAATTCAGAACCTCGAACAAGAGCTCATGTCCTTGAAGCGGAGCCTTCAACGGCAGAGCATTTCAAAGAAGAAAGAGCCAGTCTCAACCTCAGAACCTAGCATGAAATCATACGGTAAAGAAGATAGATCAACGAGCAAAAGAAGTAACCCGCTCGGACAAGTGACAAGCTGCATTGGCTCTCTGAATTTTGCCTCACAGAGAAAGTATGCCAGTATACTGCTGAAGGTCTTCTGCCGGATCTCCTTGTTTGGAGGTAGAAAACCAAAGAGAAAGCCGGCTGCCTCCTGTACATGGCCTATCCCAATGCAGCACAATACTCATCAGAATAAAAAGTACGAAAATCAGAACCAGAGATGGTCGTAAAGAAGGCGTGAATAACTGCCCATGAAATTTTTTATTTGAAAATGTAGTTTTTCTCATTCACTTGCAACCAGGGCACCAATATAAGAATAGTTTTTCTCATTCACTTGGACTACAAGAGCAGGCAACACGCTGATTGCTCGATTCAAATACACAGCAAACAAAAGACATACTGGCTGTGAAAGATCCACTGTTGTCACTAAACAACTGGAGTTGCTTCAGAAAATGTGTCACTGACACTCTTAAATTTATGGGACTCCACTACACTTCTTGCTGTTTTAATGAGAACTTGTCCGTTGACATAATGTTGGCGACACACAGGCATGTACACATCAGCACCACCAATCAGTTCCGTCCTAGTCTCCTCCGTCTTCCTCAGGGTAAAGAAAGCTCGTTTGCCACACATTTCGCATCGAGCCGTCAACTTGGTCACAGAATCAGCAAGAGGTATTATGTCAAGAACCGAGCCAAAGCTCCTCCTGCCAATTATAACCATACACACATCAATAAGAAATCAGTGAAGAGCAACCACAGAAACTATCAACACAATCATAACAGAAAATGGATTTCATTTGAGAAGCACCTCAAGTAATCGCCATCCAAGCCTGCAACAACCACAGTTTTCCCATCATGATCAGCAGCCATGCAGCAGAAATCATATAGATCTTCAAAAAACTGAGCCTCGTCGATACCAATGACATCAAGCTGTCAATATAACCCAGTTTGGAGAAGGGCAATTAGAATAATACTATATGCATTCAAATTACAAACACTAAACAAGACCTATGCCATACATCAAACAATTGCAACCATCACAACCAAAAATCGCCTTTTCACATCACGGGTACATAACTAGTACAATGGCACCTCCTCATGGCAGACCATCAAATTGTTTTACCATGCCATAACACGTTTTACAGAAATCAAAGGTCCAAGATTCAATAGTAAAACATACTAAAGTCAAATAATTATTATAAAAAATAAAAATAAAAAGAAGAAGAGAAAATTTGACAAAAACCCAACAAAGATTTAAACACTTCCCCATCTCCAAAATTACCTTGTCATAAGCATCTCCTCCAAAATTCTGCCGAAACGATGACAGATCAGGCAGCGCCCAGCACGGAAACTTCATCCCATCGTGCGTCACAACCGAATCAATGGCGTATCTTGTATCCTTACTCGATTTTATCATCGCCACATTCCTACACATAAAAAATAAAAAAAAAAACCAATGAATAAATAAATTAAGGGAAATTTAGCATCGATTCACACGATCTTACAAAAGCTTCAATCTTTACTCAAAATCTTCACAAATCACACTTGGGTTTGACCAAAAATTCAAAATTTACCTGCCGCTGTTGCCCTCCGACTTGATCCGGCGGAGTAGGGCAGTGGTTTTGCCGGCGAACATGGGACCCATGATGACATGGACCTCGCCGGAGGTAGAAGAGTCACTGGTGGGGGGAATGGAGGGCTTGAAGGAGGCCATGGATTTTGTGTTGCAGAAAGAGGAGGGGTTGAAGATTTGGAGAGGGAAGAAGAGAGATGGGAAGGCGAAAGCTTTCATGATCTGAATAAATAGAGAGAGAGGGTGGGAGTGGAGAGAAATGGAACAGCATTTGATTTGAGTTTTTGAAAGATTTGGAGGGAAATCGGAAACTTTTGGTTTTGGAGGTAAATTTATATGGAAATTGGGAAATTATGTTTTTTTCATTTTTTCAGACCCAAAAGAAAAGAAGAAAATGTGTTGGTTGACCTGGAAAAGTATCCAAAAGGGGGAAGAAATTGAAATTTTGTTTTTTTTTGGGGTCAAATGTATAAATCAAATTAATCACATCTTGTTTAGCACGCTTCTTAAGTTTTCGAATAAAATTCCTATTATACCTTTTTCATCACTCAAAACAACCTATTTTAAAAGTTTGAAAATTAAAAACTCCCTCTATTTTCCTCTCATTTCTCCAACTAAAGTGAGGAGAGAAATGCTAAGCGGACTTTCTCAAAAGTGTGATGTTATATGGATGTTCCATCTGCTCATGTTTTGGCATAATTTTCGTGTCAACATTATAAATCATTGCGTCAAAAAACATGAAGTGATGAAGAGTATGAAAAGACTGAAGTGTCTCAATTTAAGAGAGTCTCCTTAACATTTCTCAAGTGAGGAATAGTTTTTCATATTTCAAGTTTTATTTCATCTTGTTCTAAAAAAGATTACCATTGTTATGTTCATTTTTTAACTCTTTGTCTCCTTGCGTGTTTTGGTATTGGTATTCTTCAAATTCAGTTAGGAAAAGTTTATGCTATATCATATATTCAGTTTTTATAAACTTTTACATAACTTAAGGAAATGTTAACACTACCAAAATAATAGTTTGATAACTTTACTCTTATCCGACCTTTGATTATTTGCCAAGAGAACATATAAGCATTTCTAAGTGTTCATTTTACTCAATTGCAACTCCAACAGGTGAAATTGCTCTTACAATCACTAAAATACAATGTTTAAATAGCAAGTGAGATATAATTTCAAAATGTGAGATGGCTTAAAAGATCGATTTAGACATGTCATTTCACAAACTTTTACACGACTTAATGAAAATACAAATTTTGGCAAAAAAAGTCTACTGTCTCATTCGGAATTTGACAATTTTTTCGAGTCAAATTATAGTTTTATACTTATTAAGGTTGCTCTGCTGAGTCAACTTGCAGTGTTTTAAATTATTGGCAAGTGAGTTTCTTAATGAATTAAGTTAACAACAAGAAAAAGTTTATTGAGAAGTGATTTTTTAATTAATTGGAGATAACTTTTATTTGCCACTTACCCAAGCAAGACTTGCAAGTATGAATCTTTTGCTGCAATGTCGAAAAGTAATCATGTATATGCATTATGGTGCGGATTCAATCTCCACCAATTCATTTCTTCCTTAACAATTAACTATTTAAATCAAGGTAATACTAGGGAGACCAAATTCCTAAATCAAATTTTGTAAACCAAATGATGTGGATGTTAGTGATTAGATTATTGCTCAAGTATTGATGAAAATGCTTATTTTCTATTAAGAACACATAATTTGGTTTTCCTAACATTATGCTTTAATCCACTAATGGTATCGTTTGTCACTATTTAAAAATAATTTTTTGAATTTTTGAAGAAATAAATAAAAGTGGCCCCTGATTAAATTTTGTTACAAGTGAATAAAAAAATATAACTTGTAGTCATAGATTGTATAAGCAGTGGATTTTATTTTAAAGGTTGTGGGAGTGCTTTTTGGTTTGCCATCTACGTACCGTTAGAGAGTGGGTTGCCTTACTGACTCGAGTAATATAGGACGTGCTTAATACGACCTCACATCCCGTGCAGTGATTTGTAAATAGATTTCAAACACATTTATCCACCTGGCTTGGATTCCATTACCATCAATTACCTTAATATCATACTTAGTTACAAGTCCATCTGCCGCTTTGCGCACCTGCCGCTTTGGTGATTGTAAAGTCATTGTGTTCCAACACATAACCTAATACATTAATTATCTTGTGTTATCTTGTCTTTACCTCACAACCTTGCATGCCTGCCACATTTTATATCATTTGGAAATTTGGGAACGTTTTCTTGCTTCCTGCTTATTCTGAATGATAGCTTTGATCTTATTGGCAGTATAGTGATTTCGTAAATCTAACTTTTTGATCGGTTTTCATGTTTATTCATATTTTTGTTTTTCAATTAACCTTGTCATTTTACATGTCTCACTTCTTTTAGCTATAATTTAACTTTCAATGCATGCATAGCATGCGACATTTTAGTATAACTAATAATTTAGTGATGTTTAATATTAAATTAATTTCAATTATAAAAAGAAAGTTTCGAATTCAGATGCATAGAGAAAATACTAACACATTCGTTCTAACCATTGTAATTACACATGTCAATAACTAGTTTTATTTAAAGTATTGTTTATTGTGTTTAGGGTTAACTTTTTTGTTTAGTCATTGAGTTTCATACATACATTGTTAATATGTAAACAAGTAAGAATATGATTGGGTGATTAGAAAGAAGGAAACAAAAGGAAAGCATCGATTCCTCCTTTGAACTGCATAAACTATATAGTAAATAATATTATTATATGTTTCACGTGATTTGCATGATGCCTACTCTTTCCATGATCAGCACATGCACAAACTAATAATAGTGAACGGTGTCGTGTTTGTGGAGAAGAAATATTTTCCATTAAGATGATCATAAAAACGGTTCTAGTTACAACGTTTGTATGGTAAACTCGATGTCATGTTAGTGGAGAAGAAAAACTTTCATCCTTGCTGAAAATGAAGTAGTATCTCCGGATATGAGATGACCAGACACCTGTTGGAAAAGAATTAGGTTCTAATTGCTATAATAAATCATATAGAAAATCAAGATATAATTCATGCAATTATATATCACAATAATGCATGCACATGAGTAACCAATGTTAAATGAACATGATATAATAAATTAGAAAAACCTAGAAAATACGGTCGAGGCAAGTGTTGGACACTTTGTCCTTAAGACAAGTTTACGCTCCACTACGGTGCTCATGGTTAATCGGCACATGTCTCCCAAGATATAACGATCACGTCCTTGTAATAATAGCACTGCAAATCACAAGGCTCCATGAACCACAATTGTGTTGAAAACTCTCTCATATGAACTCAATGAGACTCTCTAATATTTAGTGCTCTCTATGTATGATTATGTAAAGAATGAAAAGTTCTAAATGCTATATCAGTGATTATAAGGGGCTTCCTTATTTATAAAATGTGAGATACCTCTTTGGAAGACATGTAACTATTCATAAAGAGTCAAAAGTTGCAACACTTCATTTAGATATATCTTTCTGCCAAAAAGCTCCACTTTTAATTTCCATTCAATTAATAAATTTAATATAAATATAATTTTATTAAATTTTCCACACAACACCTAAAAACAAAAGGAGTCGTGTGGATATATAAGTCTGTATAATGTATAAATTTGAAAGAGACAAGGGTAGTAAGGTCAAGTACTGAAAACAAATACTCGTTTCCTGATGACTATAAACTTGTTCGTCGTCGGTTTCAAGTTAAAAAGGGGGAAGAAATTGATTTTTTTTTTTTTTTGTTTTTGGGGTCAAATGTATAAATCAAATTAATCACATCTTGTTTAGCACGCTTCTTAAGTTTTCGAATAAAATCCCTATTATACCCTTTTCACCACTCAAAACGACCTATTTTAAAAGTTTGAAAATTAAAAACTCCCTCTATTTTCCTCTCATTTCTCCAACTAAAGTGAGGAGAGAAATTAATGCTAAGCGGACTTTCTTAAAAGTGTGACACTATATGGATGTTCTATTTGCTCATGTTTTGGCATAATTTTCGTGCCAACATTATAAATCATTGCGTCAAAAAACATAAGGTGACGAAGAGTATGTAAAGATTGGAGTGTCTCATTTTAAAAGAGTCTACTTAACATTTCTCAAGTGGGGAATAGTTTTTCATATTTCAAGTTTTATTTCATCTTGTTCTAAAAAAGATTACCGTTGTCATATTCATTTTTTAACTCTGTCTCCTTGTGTGTTTTGGTATTGGTATTCTTCAAATTCAGTTAGGAAAAGTTTATGCTATATCATATATTCAATATTTATGAACTTTTACATAACTTAAGGAAATGTTAACAACACCAAAATAAAAGTTTGATAACTTTACTCTTATCCGACCTTTGATTATTTGCCAAGAGAACATATAAGCATTTCTAATTGTTCATTTTACTCAATCGCAACTCCAACAGGTGAAATTGTTCTTACAATCACTAAAATACAATGTTTATGTAGCAAGCGAGATATAATTCCACAATATGAGACGACTTAAAAGGTCGATTTGGACATGTCATTTCATAAACTTTTACACAACTTAATGAAAATACAAACTTTGGCATAAAAAAAAAAAAAGTCTACTATCTCATTCGGAATTTGACAATTTTTTCGAGTCAAATTATAGTTTAATACTTATTAAGGTTGCTTTGCTGAGTCAACTTGTAGTGTTTCAAATTCTTGGCAAGTGAGTTTCTTAATGAATTAAGTTAACAACAAGAAAATGTTTATTGAGAAGTGATTTTTAATTAATTGGAGATAACTTTTATTTGCCACTTACCCAAGCAAGACTTGTGAATATGAATCTTTTGCTGCAATGTCGAAAAGTAATCATGTATATGTATTATGGTACATGTTCGATCTCCACCAATTTTCCTCTTCCTTAACAATTAACTATTTAAATTAAGGTAATACTAGGGAGGCCAAATTCCTAAACCAAATGATGTGGATGTTGGTGATTAGATTATTGCTTAAGTATTGATGAAAATGCTTATTTTCTATTAGGAACACATAATTTGGTTTTCCTAACATTATCCTTTAATTCACTAACATATCGTTTGTCACTATTTAAAAATAATTTTTTGAATTTTTGAAGAAATAAATAAAAGTGGTCCCTGATTAAATTTTGTTACAAGTGAATAAAAAAAATATAACTCAAAGATTGTATAAGCACTGGATTTTATTTTAAAGGTTGCGGGAGTGCTTTTTGGTTTGCTATCTACGTACCTTTAGAGCATGGGGTGCCTTACTGACTCGAGTAATATAGGATGTGCTTAATACGACCTCACATCCCGTGCAGTGGTTTGTAAATATATTTCAAACACATTTATCCACCTGGCTTGGATTCCATTACCATCAATTACCTTAATATCATGCTTAGTTACAAGTCCACCTACTAGACTCAGCCTATGGGAGTGTTTTTGCCACAATAAGTTTTGATAGTTTGATGAAGGAAAGCTTTGCGCACCTGCCGCTTTGTAGGATTTAAATTACTAGTATGGTGATTTGGTGATTGTAAAGTCATTGTGTTCCAACACATAACCTTGCATGCCTGCCGCATTTTATATCATTTGAAAATCTGGGAACGCTTTCTTGCTTCCTACTTATTCTGAATGACAGCTTTGATCTTATTGGTAGTATAGTGATTTCGTAAATCTAACTTTTTGATCGGTTTTCATGTTTATTCATACTTTTCTTTTTCAATTAATCTCCTCATTTTACATGTCTCACTTCTTTTAGCTATAATTTAACTTTCAACGCATGTATAGCATGTGACATTTTAGTATAACTATACTAATTTAGTGATGTTTAATATTAAATTAATTTAAATTATAAGAAGAGAGTTTCGAATTCAGGTGCATAGGGAAAATACTAACACATTCGTTCTAACCACTGTAATTACACATGTCAATAACTAGGTTTATTTAAAGTATTGTTTATTGTGTTTAGGGTTAACTTTGTTGTTTAGTCATTGGGTTTCATACATACATTGTTAATATGCAAACAAGTAAGAATATGATTGGGTGATTAGAAAGAAGGTAACAAAAGGAAGGCATCGATTCCTCCTTTGAACTACATAAACTATATAGTAAATAATATTATTATATGTTTCATGCGATTTGCATGATGCCTACTCTTTCCATGATCAGCACATGCACAAACTAATAATAGTGAACGATGTCGTGTTTGTGGAGAAGAAATATTTTCCATTAGGATGATCATAAAAACGGTTCTAGTTACAACGTTTGTACGGTAAACTGGATGTCATGTTAGTGGAGAAGAAAAACTTTCATCCTTACTGAAAATGAAGTAGTATCCCCGGATATGAGATGACCGGACACCTAAAAACAAAAGGAGTCGCGCGGATATATAAGCCTGTATAATGTATAAATTTGGAAGAGACAAGGGTAGTATGGTCAAGTTCTGAAAAAAAAATACTCGTTTTCTGATGACTATGAAATTGTTCGTCATCGGTTTCACGTTAAAAGTTGGGTTTGTATTACTTGGCCTCCTTTCATTCCACCTTGCTACTCTATTTTAGTGTGGAGATTTCTTTTCAATAAGCTTCCAACGGAGGATCAACTTCAGCGAATGGGCATTCTTATGGTTCCAAATCTGCCAATTATGTTGCAATAATTCTAAATCTATTGAGCACTAATTTTTTAAGTTGTTTGCACAATGTGCTTGGTTTTGGCTTGCTACTAAATTTGGCAATATTCTTTAGCTTCCAAACTCCTTCTCAGATTTATGGTTTGCATTTGGAAGATGCGTAATAAACTGAAGTTTGAGCCTCTTTCCTTTTCATGCCTTTGTCGTTCTCCTTTGGCTTGGATTAAGCATGTTGGAGTTTTCACTCCTGGCCATGTATGTGGTATTTTGGGTAAGCAAGTTTTAGTTTCTCTTGAAATCTTGGTTGAGTCTTGTAATCTCCTTTTATAGTTCATACTCTTTGGCATCCTCTATTTCCTTGAGTCAAATTGAATATGGATAACTTTGCTAAAGGTAATTGGGTCTCACTGCTTCTGGTGGGATTTTTCGAGATTATGCGGGTTATTTTTTTGGTGGTTTCTCTTAAAGCTTGGTACTTCTTTCTATGCGAAATTTCAACCCAGAGCTTGGGACATCATACTTCTTTCTATGCGGAATTTCATGTTGTCATCATTGTTGTGGAGTTGCCCCATGTGCGAGATTTGCAAAATTTATGGCTTGAAAGTGACTCTCCAAATGTGATATCTTGCTTTGCTTTTTGTTATTTTTCTCCTCCTTGGTCACTTCAACTCGTTGAAAAAATTGTATTTGTCGATTGTAACACATGATTTTTCATTGTTCTCATATATTTTGAGAAGGGAATGCACTTGCTGACAAATTAGCCAATTTAGGGATTCTCTCATCTTCACTTGTTTGGCATGTTGCTTCTCCTATAGAGATTCATCCTTTTATGCATTCAGAATTCTTAGGCGTATTGACCTACAGGTTTATCTCCCCTTCTTGATGTGTAATTTTCTTTTTCACCTAATCCTTTGGATTTTGTTTTTTTGGTTTGTAGCTTGTCTTGCAGGTTCTTACCTTTCATGTTTTATTTTGGGAGGGGCTTAGTCCTGTGTCCCTCCTCTTTTCTTGTATTATCTTTTTCAAGAATGGCACGATTTATGTTCTCCCCCATTTCTTTCCTTTATTTTATTTTTTCTTGTTTTATGAGAGGTAAGATTTATGTCCTCTTTTTCTAGTACCATCGAGATTCTAAACTAAAAACGAAAGAAAAAAGCAGGGTCAAGTACAGAAAAATGTGAGAAAAGTGAACAAATTTACATGTGAAAAATGCATGACTGGAGGGTTGAGGTTCAACGTACGCCAGCTACGAGCTAGCTAGCTATATGTGGAGAGAACGGATAGACCAAAGTCCCTTTCGTGGGGAGCAGGAAGAAATTAGATATGCTAATTGCTAACCATATATTCCAATGTATCATCCAGAAGTTTACCAAATTCAATGACTTTCCATGAGCCAATACTTTATACATGCGCATGCATGCATGGACAAGTAAGTTCGTAGGGTTTATGGTAGGTCTGGTCTACTGCAAGCCGGCATATCCACAGCTTACTTAGCAGCCATGCTTAATACTAGGTATGTATTTGTTAAGAGAGCTTATTTATTTTACAGAATTATTATTCGCACTTCAAAATATTATTTTTATTTTAACTTACGTAAGAGAGAGCTTTTGCTTAATTAAAAGTCAAATTATAATAAAAAAAAGGATTAACTAGGAGGACTCGGCATTGCTGTCATGTCATGTAGTTGATGCCTACAAAACCATGTTAAAAAAAGGCTCAACTCGCAACAACAATAACATGGATATATGGCTGCTGCTAAATATGTGCTCATATGAACGACTAGGTTTATAAAGTTGCGAACTATTATTGTTATGTTTTGATTCTTAAGTTCAACCATATATTTAAACATTTGTCACTTAGTACTGCTATCTTCTTCATTTATAAGTTTGAAGTTTTAAATTCGAATTTTGTGAATAATGAATTTGATATCAATTTATTTCTTCATTCTTAGTGTCCATATATCTTTGTATTAAAAATTATATACTTAATACAATCATCATCAATCAGTCATATATAATTTATGGGGATATATATATATATATATATATATATATATATATATTTAATACATTCATCATTTAGGTAGTGATTGTATTGTAACCAAATCTTATATTAATTTTTGACTTTGTAATTTTTTTGGGCAAAATGTTTGACTTGTATTTATGTTAGCAGACCATTTTTCTTTTCAAAACTCATTAGTTAAATACATTTATATTAGATTGCTTTGGTAGAAAATTTCTCTCTTCAAATGTATTGGTGTAAGAAATACATGGGTGGTTTGTTTCTTCTGCGTCAACTTGTTTCAAATAATATTTGGGTTTTCCTAGTTTCCCTTACAGAAATCTTATATAAAAAGTTCGAAAATTTAGCGGAAAGTGACTTTGAACATCTAAGTACTCGTAATATAAACTTGATCATTATTTTATTACTCGTAAACAAATAAACAAAGTTGTTGACATGGCTACAAACTGAGTTACATCTTGACTAATTAACTTGTTATTATAAATAAATATAAGTACTCCTATACATAGTAAACTAAATCTTACTCTTAACAGACAAGTTTCGAACAATAAAAAAAACTTAAAATACTATTATTTTCCCAACATAGGTTTGGAATTTTCAATCAGAGTTCAAACTCTCAAGTATGCATTCTTATGACCATAAGCTTTGTTTTGTCGTACCGTTTGACCCAATGGTTAAAAGTACACTAACGCCTCATGTGGTACCACGATTGCATAAGAGAAAAATTAATCTGTCATTACATGTGTGATAAAAAAATTATAAAAGGTTATATATGAAGTAGAAGGATTTGTATTTACCACCCCTCATTTGCTTGCACCACCTTTCTAATATATTTTTTGAATTCGGCACAACACACACATGATACATGTATTTAGTAAAATCAACATCTCAACTGTCATATGGTGAAAATAAACACAAGTATTTTTCTAGCAACAGTGTAGTATTGATAAATTCTTTATCTTTTTACTATATATTGGATGAAATCAAACCCTTAGCCCAATTTCTTCATCCACCCTTAGTGAATAGTGTTTAGACGAGTGACTTACCACATTTCCTTTTGAAAAGATACAAGATGCCATTCATTGAATAAAGGGCAGACATTCGTGCATGAAAAATTCAACCCCGAAAGAATTTGCAAACTAGATCCAAAAAATACAACAATAAAGCATGACTAATTGCAAAGTAATAAATAGACTTCAAACACTTTATTGAAAGCTTAGGTCTTAGAAAAATCAATGGAATTGATAAATCTCAAATTACACGAACATCATGTGAGAACGAACTCTCAAATTGTATCGAAATAAGAAAAATGATGCCCATAGGCCTTATAGCATCTCTAAAAGAGATGTCAAATTTTAAGAATAAATTTTAACTTTGACAATGTATGTGGCACTTTGCTTTTCACCTGATATGTCAAATTAAATTATTATTTTACTACATGATATTATTATAATAAATATTTTTAAATAAAAAATAAATAAAATGCATTTAATAATTAATTAAAAAAGATTTGAAGTTGCTGCCAATTGGCAACAAGAGTGATGGCTGCCAATTATGTTATATTACATAAGATTTGACTTTTCGATTGGAAAATATTGTCGCCGTCTTTTTTTACTGTTCTGTTATTGATGATTTGAACATTTTGACATATCTTTTGGAGATGCTCATGTTGCATCACTCAACCACCGCCATGACCTCATATAACACCAAATGAAGTAGATCCAAGAAAACAAAAGGTCATTCGAGTTAGAACGTTAGAACTCAACGATATTTCTAAAAGATGAGATGTCTACTATACATTGTTATTTTTTCTTTTATGATGATAAAAAAAAGTAAGATAAGTGATAATAATAAATACACTCAATTTTTTTCTCTCATGGGACACATGATACATGCAAATCTACAAACTTTATATATAAAAAAAAAAAATAATAATTAAAAAAAAAGCCTTAAATTTACCAAAAGAAGAGGGTAGTAGAGTGCACAAATTACAAAACAAAATGAAGAGCAAAGGAGATCAAGCAAAAGTCATCAAAATCAACGGCTAGTATAGCATTGGGCCCACTTCGACGTGGTATGGCGCCGCATAGGTAATGTGTAAAACCATACAATGAAGGCGTTTCCCCAATAAGTATATAAGGAATGAACGGGAGGTACAAGCCAGAGACTGATCTTCTTCCCATTGTTAGATCAGACATTTACCAAATCTCCACGATTTTACTTCTCATTAAATTTTGTTTTTTTGGGCAAATTTCTCACTACCCATTTCTCAAAATTTCAAATTTTGCAGTCAGAAATTCAGAAAAAAAAGAAGAAGAAGTTAAAAAATAGAAAAAGAAGGTGAAAATCTTCATCTTCCCAATTTTACAGACTATATATTCCTCACCAGACCCTCCAAACACCTTATCTTTCTCTCTCTACAGCCTCTGTTTCTCTCTCTAGAAATATACATTTTTTTAATCTCTCACCCATCTGTTTGGTAACTGGATTTGTATTTGGTAATCAAACACCACCATTGAAAGAACAAATACAAAGGTTGGAGGGGGCATATATAGAGAGGAGGTTGAACATGCCCTCTGTTCTTATTCCTAGAGTGCCTCCTCTCAGATCTTAGTTTTCTTCAAGGTTTGACATCTGGGTTTTTGTTTAATCGGTGGGTATGATGAAAATCTGATTTGGGTTTTTTATTTTTGATCTTTTTCTGAATTGGGTATGTGGATTTGGATCCAGCTGAATTTTTCTGATTGATATTTTCTTTTGGGTTTTCTTCTAGATGTGCTAAATTGCGGTTCAGTATTTGATCGGTGCAGGATCGGCTGTTTCTGAATTGAATCCGGGATTACTTGTTTTCGAATCGGATTACAATCTGCTCGTTTGAAATATTTCATAGCAAGGTACCGGTCTTTCTACTTTGGATTGTTGTTTATATTAATCCGCATTTGATTTTGATTAAGTGGGTGTTTATTGTGGATAAAGGAGGGATTTTTATTTGAGCTGCTGGTGTTGCTTTGAGATTGGATTGGATAATTGTTTGCATCTCATTGTGCTGGAATACCTTCAGCTTCTGTTTCTGATATAGAATTCTATTGGATCATCTGTTAAATGCTCCTTCATTTCCAATTGTGTCTGAGATTGCGATAAAGTTCGTTTTCTTTTGAGGTGGATTAAGTGTGATTTGCGTTTGTGGATTTTCTCAAAGCTTCAATTGATGTAATACTTTTGGCTTGTAGGAAAAAATGCAATCCGATAGTGGTAAGTTATTTATTGGCGGCATATCTTGGGATACAAATGAAGAGCGTCTGAAAGAGTATTTCAGTAGTTTTGGGGAGGTGGTAGAAGCAGTGATCATGAAAGATCGGACCACAGGCCGTGCTCGTGGTTTCGGTTTTGTAGTTTTTTCTGACCCAGCAGTTGCGGACAGCGTCATAATGGAGAAGCATAACATTGATGGAAGGATGGTAAGCAAACTACTTCCGTTTGGTTGAAACGAGTGGCTGTCAGTTACATTCTTATGTTCACAGTGTATCGTCATGTATCATTATGCCTTTTGTTTTGAATCACTCAAAATGTAAAGGAAAATTCATTTTCTTATAGGAGTTACGGGTCTGAAATTGTAATTGCAGGAATTCGTTTTTACTGTGGTTCTGTGTACAACTAAATTTCAAATTCAGCAAGAGTAAATCATGCTTCTCATTCTTTTATCTTTCCTTCTATCAGTTTTATTAACGCATTGCTGTATTATTCTAAGCTGATCAATTAATTTGTAGTGCTTGTATCATTTGATCTTCATTTTTAGCGTTGTGTTCTCTATTATCAGGTTGAGGCTAAAAAGGCTGTTCCTAGGGATGACCAAAACATATTGGGTAGAAGCAGTGGCAGCATCCATGGTTCTCCAGGTCCTGGCCGCACAAGAAAGATTTTCGTTGGAGGTTTAGCGTCCACTGTCACAGAGAGTGACTTCAAGAAGTATTTTGAGCAGTTTGGGACAATCACGGATGTTGTAGTGATGTATGATCACAGCACCCAGAGACCAAGAGGCTTTGGATTCATCACTTATGATTCAGAAGAGGCAGTGGACAAGGTTTTGCTTAAGACATTTCATGAACTGAATGGGAAGATGGTTGAAGTCAAGCGTGCAGTTCCCAAAGAGTTATCACCTGGCTCCAGTCGTAGCCCTATTGGTGGATACAACTATGGTCTGAGTAGGGTCAATAGCTTGCTTAATGGCTACACTCAGGGGTATATTCCAAATACAGGTGGAGGCTATGGACTTGGTAGATTCAGTCCAGTTGCTGGTGGTCGTAGTGGATTTCCTCCATTTGGTTCTGGTTATGGAATTGGTATGAATTATGAGCCAGGCTTGAGCCCAGGTTTTGGAGGAAATGCAAATTATAATAATAATAATAATAATATGAACTATGGACGGGGTGGATTGAGTCCTTATTATATCAATAATTCAAATAGGTTTAGCAATCCCATTGGGTATGATGGCGGTAATGGAGGAAACACATCTTCGTTTTTCAGCTCAGTGTCTCGGAACCTGTGGGGGAATGGGGGTGGTGGACCTGATGGTCTTAACTTCACAAATTCTAATGCTTACATTGGATCAGGAAGTGGGACCATTGGAGGAAGTACATTTGGAAATACTGGGGCTAATTGGCCATCTTCAGCAATGTCAGCTCAAGGCGGAGGAAATAATGTTTCTAATAATAGCAGTAATCTTGGTTATGGAGTTGGGGATAACAGTTATGGTCTGGGAACTGGAGGTTATGGAAGAAACAGTGGTGCAAGTGTGCCCCCTACATCTTCATTTGCTGCATCAAATGGTGGTTTCGATGGGTCCTTGGCTGACTTTTACAGCAGTAATTCAATTTATGGAGACCCTACTTGGAGATCATCAAATTCCGAGCGAGATGGGTCTGTCCCTTTCGGTTATGGGCTTGGCGGCACAGCTTCTGATGTTTCAACTAAGAGTTCTCCAGGTTATGTGGGTGGTTATAGTGTTAATAAGAGACAGTCAAACACAGGTTAGGGCCACTGAATTAATATGTTAAGCAACTTCTTTTTTTTTTTAATCTATTTTTTGGTATGTTTCTTAGTTTTATTTTATTTTTTTGTAAGATAGGGAACTTAATTGTAATTAATTTGAAATTGACTACTTAGGATTTGATCCTAAATTTGTAGGTTTTCTGTGTTATGGTCTATGTTAGGCTTATTAGCTGAAAAAAATATGAATAGGCAAAGCTCTTGTTAAGCTAATGGTTGCACTGCAAAATCTTATTGAATTTTGTGACTGGTCTAGTTAGTACAAGTGAAACTTGATATTGCTTATCTGATTGTTATACTCATCCCAGTTCATCACAAGCTGAACTTATGAAGTCCTTTATCCTGTTCGTTACATTGAGCGCAATGCCTTTTGTCCTTTAGTGGCTGTTCACGTGATACCACATTGCTAGGTTGTGATTCTTACACTAAGTAGTAAGTGTCTAGATGGTCCTTTGCTTCATATTAGTCCCCTTGCTTATTTTCCACGCAATTCTTCATTTATATCCTTGATAGTTGATACTGGCTGATAAGTTTGTTACCACAGAGATGGCAGCTTTGACGTTCCTATATTATATCATCTATAAAGACTCTTTTGGAGCCAGTTACGACAGAGTGTAGTGCTTTGGAGTCCTAGGCTTATTCAATTTTATGCGAGTTTAGTTAAGGAATAGAAAAATTGGGACTTTGAGATAAAAGGAAAAGGCTTTGAATGTTGGAGCACTGGCGTAATAATTTAAGTTAGCTTTTGTTTGGTGTTGGTAGAAGTTGTAGCTGGACAATGAGCTTCTTGGCCACTTAACTAGATACGACCATCAACCTCATGGTAATTAGGGGGACAATTGTCCCAGATGGGTATTGACTTTGCAGGATTGAGGAGTCAATCAGCTATATTTTATTTCATGTTATAGTGTTGGCAGGGCATTTCATCGATTTCTCTTCCTGCTTATGTGATTCTAATGAAACTTCTACTTTTTTGTTTCTGATAAGAAGATTAGGCAGCTTTCATCAATTTCTCATCTGTTCTTGAAGGAATGGCACTATGACTTTTCCGAGGGGATGGAGCTCTCATTTCCTTGGATTGTGTTTGTTCATGTTTTGTTTGACAGATTTTAGTGTTGCTTCTTGTTTATTGGCCGATCTGGATTTTTGAGTGAGCTTTCTCGTTAATATGTTGGCGCGCGTGTTCTGGGGTCATAGAAAAGTAAAGTGTATGAATTCTTTTTGTTCTGCTAGACCATAGATCTCTCTATCACATTCCCTTGATGATTGAAATATCACGTTGATTCTTTAATTCTCTCAGCTAGTATATCTTTACACTTAACTAGTGAAATTGGGTTTTCATAATTTCATTCTTGAAGGAAGTTCATTCGTAAGTATATTACTTAACGATTCTTTGAGTTTTATCTCTGTGTACTGTTTTCTGTCTCATGGATGCATTAGGATAGCTAACAAAGATACTTAACAACTAACAGATACATAGAGGGATAGAGAATTTAGTCAATAATTGGAATCTCATTTCGCAATCCACGTAGTGTCTTCAAATTTGAGTCAAGATTTGTTATACTTCCCTGCCATCATTGAACAATCGCAATTTAGATTATAATGGTGGCATATTGCTTGTTTATCGGAACTTGTTAGCATAAGCTCTCAGTTGGCATCTCATTACTTTACTTTTACCCATGAGTTGGCTAATGGCTACTCAACTCACAGCTTTGTAATCAGTGTCTGAGTAGGAAGTGGTTTGCATGAATTTGATCTTAAATTAAAGTTGTTGGTTGATTCTACATCGTATGCCTTGATTCTAAATTGTATTCTCTGGTGGATGATATTTCATATAAAATGAAATCTATTATGCATATATGTATATATAACTGAAAACGTATTGCTTCGTTTGATTAATCTCTGATATTATGATTCTTAAAAGCTCCTCTCCATCTGGCTTTTTTTCAGGAATTGCTGCCTAGGATCATCGTTCGTTGCTGATATCACGACATTGTAGGTGAAGATAATCTGGTGAAGCAGGTGAATTGTGAATTTTGCACACCGCCCTCGTTTATACATCTCAGTAAAAATTGGTTAGTAAGAAGAGCTAACTGGAGTGCTTGTTTGCAGAAGTAAAAGTAGAGAGATAGGAGTTAAGATGGATTTTGTGTTAATGCTTTGAGTTTGAGTTACCGATTTTAGGTTTTTATTTTTTGGTCTTTGAGTGAGATGTAAAATCAGATTGCGGGATGTAGTCAGAAGTGTATCATGCATCTCCGGTGAGGCGGCGATACCCGAAAGGCGAAAAGAAAAGAAAAAAAACGAAAAATGATAGACTGATATATATATATTCTTCTTCTTTCCTAGAATTTTTATCTGTAACATCTCTGGCAATTGGTTATGGTCAGGGAATGCTTTTTTTATATTCTTTTATTTTCCATTTTTCTGTTATTTTCTTTTTGTACCTGAAATTAATGTCGATTTATTAGTGTGAAACGTTTAAGGGTGACCCAGCTAGGGGACCCCATTAATAAGTCATCGCATATTCTGATTATTTCTTTGTCTTTGATGACTTGGTATGCAAGCAATTTTTAAGATTATTTTGTTTTAGTGTGGTTATGTTTAATGTTTTAGGTTTCTGTTGACAATTTGATCAAATTGTCATTTTCTAGCTTTGTTGGGTGGAACAATGCTACATTGCATTCTAAGGTTATGAAATAGTATCCATTTACAACTCACGCTTGACTATGTGATTGTTTAATTGATGACGTGGTAAATGTGGAATTCGTTTTTGGGCGGATGTAGAAGTCGCATTTGCACATTGAGATGAAATTGTATGATGTGGGACGTAACAACACTCTTTTTATCTCTCACACATCCACTGTTAATTTTTGCCCTTTGATTTTTTCAATCCGTTCGCCAATGGTCGGAATATGTGAAAGGGTAAAAAAGATGTGTGTGAACTGCACCACTTTAATTTATATCCATTTGGTGCAAATGTGGCTTCTATGTCAGTCTAAAATCATCAATCACGTCTTCAATTATTATAGTACTAGACGACCAAACAACTAAATTGCATGAATCAATACAATCACATAATCTCAAGGTGCAATGGGAGAAAATTAAGACTTTGTAACCACTTTTTAAAAGACATTGGGAAGGAAGGACGTTTTATAAGTGAAAGCCATATCGTTTGTGACTTACAGATCTTTCATTTGGAAATCGCTAAACTTAGAAGGGATAAAATGGGGTTAGCCCAAATAATAATGCTTGGCTGTAAGCAGTGTTCTAAAAGGTCTTGTTTAGGCCCGCCTAAGCGCTAGGGGTCATAGCCATTGCTACATTAATCTTTAGGTGTTTAATAAATAAGAAAAGATGCATATACTCGCCTAAGCGTCTGCCTAGCTCATTTTTTTGCATTTATATTTTCAATAGATTTGTTAGATACTTTGATGAAACGCTCATTATATGTTTGTTCCCAATGTTTTTAACATGTTCTACTTTATACTTTATATATCATTCTAATTTGTAATTTATATTTCTCAATACAATTATGTATTTTTTAAATATAAGTAACACTTATTTATATGATATATAATAAGTTTAAATAAAACAAAAAAATGGCCTAGAGGCCCCGCCCCCTAAGCACTAGACTTATATTAACCGCCCCGACTACCACTTAGCAATTTTTAGAACATGAGAAATGATATTCATACCATATTTTTGTATCACATTTTCATACCACCTTAGGTGGCATTTGATCTGGATAGCCACATCATTTGAATTAATCAGATTTTTAAATTTAATTCATTATTTAATAAACTAATAATTAAGAAAAACTAATTAATTAAATGATGATTGTGGTATACGATGAGTCTTTCTCCTTCATTTCCTTGAGTTTTGCAAATTTTTCAAATGATGTGGCTGTCCACATCAGATGTCACTTAAGGTGTTATGAAAATGTGGTATAAAAAGTCATTTCTTCTAATTGCAAATAGCAATGCCTGTATGTAAAATGTAGCTCATTAAAAACGCAAAAAGGAAAATTTACATACTATTAAATCGAGACATTACGGTAGCATGTACTGAATCTATTTAAATTACTTTACATAACATTATATTATTAAATTAAGACACTACGATACCATATAACATGTATTGAATTCATCTAAGTTGCCCTCTCCTCTGCACCGAGAGAAGCTTGTGATGGTGGTTCCTGATCAGGCAAAGAGTGCGACATGCATTATAAAAGAAAGGCACTATTTAAGTTTGAAAATCTTTGAAAGTAATAAAAAAGGAAAGAGAAAATCCTGAATGATAGAGGACCCCTAAAAGAGGAGAAATTTTTCCATGTGCCGGGAACACCATGACACATGGTGTTCCCTCACACATTAGGATTTGACATCTTGAATATCCTTCAATTTTATATTTCAATAAATAAATCAAATCAAATCCTAATGTGTGAGGGAACACCATGTGTCATGGTGTTCCCGGCACATGGAAAAATTTCTCCTAAAAGAGAGACCAACATTCCTTTCACACTCGTTTGCTTCCCTCTGCTTTTTATCTCACTCTTCCGAGTTCTGATTCTCGCTAATTTCTTTTGGTGAGGATATCGAAAATTTGTAAATCGTGTTCATTTATTATACTTCGATCAGAAATTAGTTTAAATACTTTTATTCAAAAATAAATATAAACAATACTTGATAAAAACTGATTACACGATATACGATAAATGAACACAATTTTCGAATTTCTAAAACCTTTGTAAAGAAAATCCCGCGAGGATCCTGTTGGCACTCTTCCATGTCTCTTGTGGGAATTTCTGACAGACTCGGAATATTAACAGCCGAAAAGTTCAAAGCACAAAAAGTAAAAAGAAAATAGGAGGATTGGGTAATTGCGACCTTTTGACCTTTTTGACTCTCTACTGCCAGATCAATCTCTTTCAACTTTTGACGACTGCAGTTACTATTCAAGATGCAAATTCGACACCAGCAAACAGTGATATGAAAGGTTCATGGATGGGCAACAATGCTGGATACATAACTTTTATTTAGAAGTGATATAAGTTGAACTTATAGAACACTTGTATTTAAATTCTGCTCTTGAATACTTATGATAAGAGTTTGATTTTCGTCTTTTTATATATATCAAGTTCTATTTTAAAAAGAAATATTTGAGAGAGTTACTCATGAATTCACTATATAAACTCACTCAAAGTCGTTTTGATAACAAGTGGATATGATTAAGATTGGTTAAATATGATTAAGATTATTCCAAAGTTTTACCTAGTAATTGGCTGGAAAAAAAATCTTTTGTTAAGTGTGAGATACAAGTTGGCATACACCCAAGTAGCTGTTCTATCATCAGGTATATCTAAAAGATTGAAAAGCTAATTAATTAATGTCAAGATGGCCGAGTTGGTCTAAGGCGCCAGTTTCAGGTACTGGTCCGAAAGGGCATGGGTTCGAATCCCATTCTTGACAAATATTTTTTGTAATTTTCTGCCAAGTATTATTGTCCACTGTTAATATAATATGTAGGTTATTTTTATCACTTGATTGTATGACAGTCACACTAAATTCTTTGTTTCCCTATACAATAGACAAATCTCACTAAAGTTGGAAATTATTTTGATGTATTTTTTTTACCATTAATATATTATAGGTTAGAAAAGTAGTTACTCCTTTAGTTTTGTGGGAAAATACTTATCCATGTCTGCTCATTATAACACTTGGATCAATAATATCAGAGCACGTTAAAATATTTCTCCTTGGAAAAATAGTAAAATCAAGTAGAATGGTTAATAATTTAAGATTATTTTTTGTTTATGCGTAGTGCATAACTTAGTAACACCATGACGGTTTATGTAAAAACAACATTAGAAATTTATTCAAAATTATATTTCTCCTTGAAAAAGTAGTAAAATCAAGTAGAATTGTTAATAATTTAAGATTATTTTTTGTTTATGCGTAGCACATAACTTAGTAACACCATGACGGTTTATGTAAAAACAACATTGGAAATTTATTCAAAATTACAAAAGGAAAATCATGTAAAAATGACAAAAAAAATTTGGACCATTTCTCGATTTATGCGTGTCATCCTTGCGCAGGGGCCATGCTAATCTTCTCTGTATCGTTCCAATTTTATCGGATGTCCCCGAAGGGACAAGCCTCGATGTCAAGTAAGAGTATATAAAGTCGTTTAGAAACCTTTTTTTGGCCGATGTGGGACGCTGGCTTCCGTTCTTTTAGTAGTCAACTTTACTTCCCACCTTGGGCTTTCCTCTGTGGACTGAGTATCCTCATTCTCCTCAGTCATAAACCCAATGAAGCAATCAAGTATGGAGTAAAACTGTGAAAGGTAGACAAGTTTTGTACCTAAACAACCTAAGAATCTAAGATTTCTTCCTTAAAGATTAAACAAATTGAGTTAGATAGGTGTTAACCCAGATCGAAAGAATTGGAGAGTACCAAGGGTAAAAAACCCGACTTGTAAAGTAGTTGAGTGAAGCTGTAATGGAACAACATCAACAACTTTGTCCATGATCTCACCTCTTTACAAAAATATGAAGAAAAAAAAAAAAAAAAGCAAACCAAAATTGCAGCTATAAATATGATTCTTGAAATTATGACATCAAAACAAGAACAAAGAATTATCCTCACACATTAATTAAAAAAAAAAAAAAAATCCTCTAAGTCGACCTTCAGACAAACAACTTGTGTTCGTGGATTGATAAATTTCCATGGGAGAAGCATTGTTCAATACTGTGATGCCTCTGATCATCTGAAGATTCCGCTGCCTTTATCCGACGTTCCAAATATACCTTCCCTCCTCATCTTCTCCTCCTTTGATTTTCTACAAAAAACCACCCAAGAATTCACCTCCAAAGCAATGCAAACCCCAATCAGTGTAGACAATCCCAAGCAATAAACCAGTTTCGCAAAAGACCTCCCTTCTCCCATCACCTCAAAACCTTGGAAAACATTCACCACACCCAGCACCACACATGCATACCCAACTAAATGGTGGTAAGATTTCCAGTACTTCCTGTACTTGTTTGTAGTTTTAGGTCGAAACAGTAGTGCTAGGGTTTGAAGCGCTCCCAAGCAAAATGCAGCAAACCCTAGCTTCCTGTGGAGCCCATACTGGACCCCAGGTGACATATCCCCAAGCCTAATCCCAATAGCAAACCCTACAGTCCCTAGGAAAAAGGCAAACAGTTGGACCCCAGCGTGCACATAGAACCATGTGGGACCTAATGATTGTATGTGCCTGAGGTAGCGTGCAAGCACTGCTCCAATGGGAAGCATGATGCCCCATGCAATGGCGTTCATGATGCCATGCACTGTTCTGAGTGTGCCAATGTTGGAGTGGTGTGTGGCCGTAGTGCCTGACATGACATCAAAAGTTGTTATGGATGAAAGGTCGTTAGCGGTGGTTGGGTGTATGGTCGGCGAGTAGCCTTGGACGTAGAGACCACGGTTCCACACGTGGTGGAGCTTTGTCTTGTTCGGCGTGAGTTTCAATGTAGCGAATATTTGGATGGAAGCGCCGCCGTGGACGGTGGCCAATTTTCCACCGTATAGGGTGGCAGACGAGGAGAGAATGTGGATGTCAAGAGGGCGGGAGAGGAGAGGGCGTTTTTGGAGCTTTGTGGTTGGGTCTAAGAGGTAAGGGAGGACGACTATTTGACCGGTGCTAGGGTCCGGAAAGGCGATCAGAGCACGTGTGCCAGTCATTTCCGCAGAGGTCGGGTTGATGCCCCACCCGACCCACCCGGAAGGGGATATGAAAGTACCATAGAAAACAAGGTCTAGGGTGGCATTGTGGGGATGGAAAGTCCATGCTATGGAGGCTTGTTGGGTAGGGAGTGTGATGCATTTTTGAAAGGTTTTAGTGGAGGTGGTGGTGGTGCAATGGGCAGAAAATGTGACATAGGGAAAGGAAAAGAGAAGGAAAAGGGACAGGAGGAAGAGCATATTGATGGCTGGGAAGAAGGGTTGAATATCAAAGAGAGTGGAAGCTAGGGATGTAGAATTGGTTGGCAAGCTTTTGTTAACATTTAAGTGTTTGGTATTGAGGTTGATGTAATTGATCATCATGGCTGTGGAGGACTTATGTGTTTACTAAGCACTGCTTAGCTTTGAGGTTAAGGCAACCAAAGTGTTTGTTTGGTGGAGTAGAAAATGATGCTTCAAGTGGAAGTGGAGGTGTTTTTTTCTGATGAATTATGATGGCTAAAAATATTTCAAGGATTGTGCTTGGCTTTGAAGCAAGGGAATTTTGATTACTTTATCCTAGAGAGCATCATTATATAGAAAGTAGAAGCTTGAGCACAATTATATATTTCATTTGCTTAACTCAATTAATCAGATCATCACCCAAAGGGCCAAAGACGTTTTCTTTTGGCTAATTCCTTGCCAACGTTAATCCCTTTTGTCTAATTGCCAATTGGTTCTCATTTTCTTTCCTTGAGTGAAAATTACTTGCAATTTATATACTACTTATACTGCATGTGGTTTAATATTCTAGTGGATAAAATGTTGAGTTTCTATTAATGCGTCTCGGGTTCGAAACTTCCCCCTCCTTTAAATTATTGTATTGATCCTAAGTAGAGGCAGGGCCAAACGAGGCTAAGGCTACCTTCCGTCCTTGACCAATCAGACATTCGGGAGTGAGGCATTGTGTATATTCATTCCATTTCGATCAGCAATTGAGTGAATCCGTCTCCATTGCCTAAGGTTCGCAAAGTAAAAGCAAATAATTTTGAACTCTCCCCTCCTAATAGTAAAAAAAACTTTAAAGATATATATATACTACTCGTACTAGAATCACCCTTCCTAGAGGGCGTTATGTCCAATTAGTTAACCATGATTAAGGAATTTAATTCATATATAAATAATATTATTAAGATAAGAAAAAAAATTTAAATTACACTTCTTTCCAAATTTGTTTCAATCAAATATTGAGATTTGTTAAGGGTTACTTTTACCTAGGAAAATTTGAGTTGTTATTGGGGTGGGCCTTGGTAACTAACGTGGTGGCTGACAGTCTTCCCGGCTTTACTCCCTTCATTCTTTTTCTTTTGTCAAAAATTGTAATCACTACTTATTAATAAGGTCTCTTTGTTAACCAAACAAGATGAAAGATAATTGAGTCGTATATTACAAAAAAATGATTGAAGTTATGCAATTTTGTACAAACTAAATTTTGCTGTATATTTTTTCTTCTTTCACTCACATATCATGACGTCATATCGCAAATCTCTCGTCCCTCCCACATTTTCTCTCCGTTACTCCCTCTCTCTTTCACATTTATCTCCAACTCTCTCTTCCATATATTTTCCAAAGAAATAAAAGAAAAAAAAAAAAAACAAAATCTAAAAGCCAACTTCTTGTGGTTGAGAGAAAGAACTTTGACTTGTATTAGTCTTTGTAACCAAACGGCGTCGTCGGGGGTTAACTAATCTTTGTCATTGTGACGGTCAGTTTGTACGTGCGAGTGTGAGAGATAGGAAGGGAAACCAGCGATGGAGCGAGAGAAAGAGAAAGTGAGCTTGGAGGGAGGGAGAGTGATACTGGTCCCGTACATGAAGGAACACGTCCCAAAATACCACGACTGGATGAAGGACCCAGCTCTCCTCCAAGCCACCGGCTCCGAGCCCCTCACCCTCGACCAGGAATACCAGATGCAGCTCACCTGGACCCAAGACCCCAACAGTACTCTCTCTCTCTCTCTCAGGTGTTTTTGTTGGTTTTTATGTATTGCCTTGCTTTTTCGTAACAAAAACTGAACTGGGTTTTAACTAATTGTGGATTCTGCAGTTAAAGGTTTGATCTTTTGGGAAAAAAAAAGTGTTGAATTTAGTTTTGATAAACGATTGGGGGTTTTTTGTGTAGTCGTATTACTGGTTTGGTGAATGATTGAAAATTTGGAACTTGGAATTGGGTTTTGCAGAGCAGACTTTCATTGTATTGGATAAGCAATTGGTTGTGGGAGAGTTCAGCCATGGAGAACCCCATGTGGAAGGTTAGCCAAATTTACAGTCTTTCTTCACAAATTACTTTCTGATTGGTTGCTGAGAAAATTAAGGAGAAATGTGAATGATTACTTATCTTAAGGAGAATTAGAATGATTACTTATCTTAAGGAGGATTAGAATGATTACTTATCTTAAGGAGAAATTAGAATGATTACTTACCTTAGGTATGCAAAGTACATATTTTTAAGAACAGTTGGTTATTAAAAAAGAGTGCTGTTAAGCCATTAAGCCCACCCCAGTGTCTTATTTCCACACCCACCATAAAATGATACTCTTATTGACAAATTTATCCTAGTATAAAATGACCTTTAAAGACCTAAAGACCAACCAATCATGTCTTGCCACATAATTATTAGTTAAATTGATTCTTTTTAAACAAATTATTAGTTATACTGAT